>NW_023647503.1:0-7206 GCF_015228065.2 Penaeus monodon
AGGTGAAGGCGTGAGAATAGGCTTGACCAGACCTTACACTGTTGCATCCATCTACCTTCCTCCACATAATCTGAACATTATGATTTGAAGATTACTTGGGCAGTTGCCACATCCATTTCTACTCTTGGAGATTTCATGGTCGGCATCACCTCTGGGGAGACACTTTGTGCAACCTCGAGAAGGGCCTTGGAGTCCTTGTTCTAAGAGTAGATGCAGTTTACTAAACATGACACTCCCACTTTCCAAATTCAAACTGGACATTCTCCATATAGACCTATCAATAGGTCACCTGATTCCAGTTGAACTTCACTTGGCAGGTCATGGAAGACTTACATGGAAGGACCACTTTCCAATACTTTTGGAGGAGGTGAATGGTATTCCAGCAATGGAGTGCAGAGATGGCGACTTGAACATGCGACTGGATCTTTTTAGATCAACTGCAGTATTGCAAGGATCTGTGAATGATTTCCAGTGTTTCAAGATGCTGTTATCACTTCACATCACGAATTCACCTTGCAGCAGAAGCATCCATTCCCAAAAGTAGCAGGCATTACCGTCGACCTCCAGTACCATGGTGGTCTGATGAATGCCAACAAGCTGTCAGAGCAAGAAAAGCTGCATTAAGGCAGTTGAAACGACGCCCAGCATTGTAACCTTGATCATCACAAAAGACCCAAGCCAAGGCCAGGCGGGTGCTAGAGGAGGCTAGAAGGACGTCGTGGAGACAGTATGGCTCCTCCATTGACTCTTGGCATGGGTATGGGACAAGGTGCGTAAGATCGCTGAAAATAGCACATCCATGTCACAACCTGCTCTGAAGATAGATGGCATAATCATCACAGACAAAAAAGATGTTGCAAATGAGCTAGCTAAATCCATGGCAGAGATCTCCTCTGGAGCATCTTACACTGCTCGATTCTCCACTCTTCGCGAACAGGAACACACCCAGTGTCGTTCTTCAGTAGGATGCAGCAGAACTTCCATGCAACTTGCCATTTTTGCGCAAGGAGATGGACTCTGCTTTGCAGCTCTGCCGTAAGACTGCCCCAGGAAGTGACGATATTCCATACCAAACGATATCTCACTTACCAGAGAGCTCCCAGAAGTTCCTGTTGGACCTATTCAATAGGATCTATAGGGAGGGCACAGTGCCATCCACATGGAAAAGCTATAATCATTCCTGTTCCTAAACCTGGCAAAGATGCTTCCACACCAGGGAATTACAGACCAGTTTCCCTCATCAGCTGCATCTGCAAGCTGATGGAGAAAATGGTAAACTTCAGGTTGACATGGCTGCTAGAAAAGGAAAACGTGTTGACCCATATCAATATGGCTTTAGAAAATTGAGATCGACCACAGATGCACTTGTGAGGATGGAAACTGCTATAACAGAATTCCTTTACACAGCAACGTCCCATGATAGTCAGTTTTCTTTGACCCATGAACGCCTTACAATACTACTTTGGAAGCCATGGCGTACTCATGAAGCTGTAATGAACATTGGTTTAAGAGGACATTACCTACCTTCATAAAAAGCTTCCTTACTAACAGGAGTGTAGAGTTGGTTCGGGTGGAAACATTTTCTCTACCCTGGAAGATCACTGTAATGGGTCCACAAGGGAGTGTCTTAAGTGTGACCCTGTGCTATTGTTTATAAATGACATCTAAAGGTTGTTCCAAGTTCTGTCTCATGTAAACTGTACGTGGATGACTTTACACTGTACTGGTCAGGAGGAAGCTTACAGGATGTGCAAGGACATATGCAGACTACAGTAAATCATGTTGTACAGTGGGCAACATACCATGTTAAGATTTTCCCTCCAAGCAAGACCATGGCTATAACATTTCCACAAAAAGCAAGTTCCATCCTTCCCTCTATTTAGGAGCAAACTCATGCATTTGTCCAAGAGTGAAAGTATTTGTCTAATTCTTTGACTTAAGGCTTACATGGGTGACTCACCCAAACAGTTAAAAGTGGAGGCTACAACCTAAGTATTTTGCTGGTTATTTCACATTTACTTGGGGTGCAGACCGCACAATGCTTCTCGGCTTTACGAGTGCTTATTCGTAGTTAAGCTTGAGTATGGATGTGAAGCTCATTCATCTGCAACTCCCACTGTGTCTCCGATGTTGGACTCGGTTCATAATGAAGCCTCTTCAGAATGCTGTAAGTTGGGCTCCCTGTGGAGTCCCTGTATGCTGAGAGTGGAGAACCACCTCTTTCATTACACCGGGATTACATGAACCTGGATTTACTTCACGAGATACAAAGGATTTCAGGATCGCCTACTCCATATTGGGTTTTTCAACCCCCTTGAAGATAGCCGATCCTCTGGTAGGAAATGAGGAATCTTGTGGAAGATCTTTTCTAAATCTCACTACGGTTTATGGCTGTTGGAATTCCCCAATTCCCCCCGTGTACTAATCAAGTCTGAGCTGGATTGGGAAAGGGTAGAGATCCGAAGCAGGAGGCGAGAGAGACTTCTTCAGCACATTTCTAAGTACCAAGGATCAATGCATATAACATTATTGTTAAATGTCCTGAAAATATTGTGGACTTTGCAGAAGTGAGCAAGAGGAAGATTGCAGTTGGCAGTCTTCAGCAGATTCGATCTCACTGCAGTGGGGGGGGGGGGGTAGGGGGGTGGGGGGGGGGGGGGTGGGGGGGGGGGGGGGGGGGGGGGGGGGGGGGGGGGGGGGGGGGGGGGGTGGTGGGTGGTGGGGGGGGGTGGTTTTTTTTTACATGCCATCACTTGCAGCACCAAACTACAAGAACTAGATTTTTTTATAATTTATTGCGGCCTTCGTAGTTTTTGCAAACATCAAGTCCCACACGTCCGTTAGTGTGCTTAGGACTGAGATATTAAGCATTTTATTTAGAATCATGATTTGTAGTTAATACGCATTTGAATCCGTTCTCGCGCAAAGATGTGATAACATGTAGTTGACGGAAAAAAGAAGAAGAAGCAAAGAAGAAAATTATATATATATACATATATATATATATTCTATATATATATATAATATATATATAATATCATATATCTATCATATATATATTATATATCTATATATATATATATCTATATATATATATAGATGTATATATATATATCTCTCACTATCTATCTTTTTAATATATCTATATATATATATAATATCTATCTATTTTACCCATATACCTATACATAATAAGTGTTATATTTATATACTATACATCTTTTCTATTTTTCTTTGCCGGGGATCAGTAATCGATATTGGAAGGATGCTTATTAATTGGAGAAGACATTTTTTACTATCGGTTTATTGTAAAAAGTAAAACGGTAATAACTGTAAAAAGAAAAACAGTAATGGGGGAAGTCCATACTTATAATAAGAAACAATATACTCGTTATTTAAAAATCTTCTCTAGTCCCCGCAAGAGATGAACGTTCTTATTTGGGGGCTCGGTTTCTTTTCATAACTTTCCATTCCTTTGGTATTATGCCTGTTAGGCTGTTGGGAGTTCTTTCATTAGCTGTTTCCCCAAACATTGACAATATTCGGCCAACATTTTTCATCGTAGTCTGAGCCCGTGCCCTTGCTTTGCAGGGCGGAAGTTGACTTCCATGTAGTTTGGTCATCGAACCAATTTCGTAACTGCCCTTGATTGTTTACTTGGCCAGTCTCCGCACATTTTTTTTTCTACGAAGGGCCAAGGATGCAATGTGCTAATGGAGAAATATTTCTTCTAAAATTTTTAAATATTTTGTCTAAACTGAATCTCCTTTTCTTTTTAGGCGAGTCAATGAAATCCCACCCACTTATAATAATTAGTGGTCACGTGGCCACTCCTGTCACACTCTGAAATGTAAATAATGATACTCAGAACATAAAATGTGACGTCACAACATATAGTATATATTTTTTTTTTATCAAACTAGTATTTGAGCAAACTGAAATAGGACAATGATATTTACACCTGTTATTCTTCACCCCAGCAATGGAGCTTCCCGTGGCGCCACCACATACTGCTGGCGAACTGGAGGCGATGGTGCATGTCATTGTTCAAGCTCTCTTTGATAATCTTAAGTGCTTAATCCCTCTGCATTTAGTCATTCTGCTGCTTGTTAACGGAGCTACATATTATGAATTTTAGCTGCCTTGGTGAAGGGCACCCGAACGAGAGCGGTCTTCGTGGGTGCCTTCTCCTCCCCGCCTTATTCGCCTGTATACCATGGAGCGGAGATACCAGGTTCTCTGGTTATTTCACTGGGAAGAAATTTTTTTCCCCATCTCAATGATGTGGCCTTGCGGTCCCATCTTGGAAAAAAAGTGTCCCTTGGTAGCCTCCTTTTCATTTCGTGTCCCGTATGTTTGTGAACGTCCATATACCATCGGACTATTTTATTTCTTGTTATCATATACTAGGAGAGCCGCGAAATGACATATTCAGACTTTATGAAGATGTCATTATCATAAAGAGTATCCAATAGACAATTCGTATTTTCTCTTTTCTAGATGGTTCTCTTTCTTCAAACTACTCCAGTTCCGGGTAAGAAACAAGCGTTTAATGATTTTCAACACACCGTTTCTGTTGTAAACATATTAAAATTATGTATCAAGCTTTGGCGATGTACTGACAATACAAGGAAATAGAAATTGCATACTTGTCAGATAAAACTAGGAGCCGAGATTGAATTCCTATTCTATCAGAGTTAGATTTTCCTTTCAGTTAATCATATATATTATAGCACATGTATTGGGAGTAAGTTTTTAGACTTATTTCAGCCTCCTTTGAACCACCCACCCAGGGCCTAGTAGCTGTTCGGTTAATAATAATGATAACGGAAATTTAGTCGATTTTAGCACAGATTAAAGCTTTCAGAATATATCGAAAAATCTATGATATATTCTTTAGCTCTCTCACTCATCACCAATATTGTTCGTATTTCTTATAAACACTGTACATACGAACACGCTCGCGCCAAACACACCATACTACATATTCATTGCAACCCTACTTTGGTTTGCGTTTCAGCTATATTCTATATTGAGAAATAGATTATTGAATCAGTGTTTCAGTGTTTTGGTACATGCGAAAAAACGGTACTTCCATTAGTTCATTAGCAGTTGCTAGATGGTGGCAGTTGAAACTAGAAAAAGGTATCAGGAATTTTGAAGAATTTTATTTGCAAAACTGCCATACATAGATTAATTAAAGTATGCTCAATTAACAGGAAATTTCCATTCCCTGAGAATTCCAGTTCAAGCCCATTATGGACCTTGAAATGGACCTCATGGAGGAGTAGCAGTAATGGTACGTCAGATATTCCCTTCCAGGCCATCCACCTGCAGACACACTGCAGGTGAGGCTGTGAGAATAGGCTTGACACGACCTTACACTGTTGCATCCATCTACCTTCCTCCACATAATCTGAACATTAATGATTTGGAAAATCTACTTGAGCAGTTGCCACATCCATTTCTACTCTTGGGAGATTTCAATGGTCGGCATCACCTCTGGGGAGACACTTTGTGCAACCCTCGAGGAAGGGCCTTGGAGTCCTGTTCTTAAGAGTAGATGCAGTTTTACTGAACAGTGACACTCCACACATTTCCAAATTCAAACTGGGACATTCTCCAATATAGACCTATCAATAGGCTCACCTGATTCACAGTTGAATTTCACTTGGCAGGTCATGGAAGACTTACATGGAAGCGACCACTTTCCAATAATTTTGGAGGAGGTGAATGGTATTCCAGTCAATGGAGTGCAGAGATGGCGACTTGAACATGCGGACTGGAATCTTTTTAGATCAACTGCAGTATTGCAAGGATCTGTGAATGATTTCCATGTGTTTAAGATGCTGTTAATCACTTCACATCACGAATTCACCTTGCAGCAGAAGCATCCATTCCCAAAAGTAGCGGGCATTACCGTCGACCTCCAGTACCATGGTGGTCTGATGAATGCCAACAAGCTGTCAGAGCAAGAAAAGCTGCATTAAGGCAGTTGAAACGACGCCCCAGCATTGTAACCTTGATCCATTTAAAAAAAACCGAGCCAAGGCCAGGCGAGTGCTAAAGGAGGCTAGACGGACGTCGTGGAGACAGTATGTCTCCTCATTAACTCTGGGACCCCCTTAGCATGGGTATGGGACAAGGTGCGTAAGATCGCTGGAAAGAGCACATCCATGTCACAACCTGCTCTGAAGATAGATGGCATAATCATCACAGACAAAAAGATGTTGCAAATGAGCTAGCTAAATCCATGGCAGAGATCTCCTCTGGAGCATCTTACACTGCCCAACACCCAGTGTCGTTCTTCAGTAGGACTGCAGCAGAACTTCCATACAACTTGCCATTTTTGCGCAAGGAGATGGACTCTGCTTTGCAGCTCTGCCGTAAGACTGCCCCAGGAAGTGACGATATTCCATACCAAATGATATCTCACTTACCGAGAGCTCCCAGAAGTTCCTGTTGGACCTCTTCAATGGGATCTATAGGGAGGCACAGTGCCATCCACACGGAAGAGCTATAATCATTCCTGTCCTAAACCTGGCAAAGATGCTTCCACACCAGGAAATTACAGACCAATTTCCTCACCAGCTGCATCTGCAAGCTGATGGAGAAAATGGTAAACTTCAGGTTGACATGGCTGCTAGAAAAAGAAAACGTGTGACCCCATATCAATATGGCTTTAGAAATTGAGATCGACCACAGATGCACTTGTGAGGATGGAAACTGCTATACAGAATTCCTTCGCACAGCGAGTCACATGTTAGCAGTCTTCTTTGACCTTGAAAAGCTTACGATACTACTTGGAAACATGGCATACTCATGAAGCTGTATGACATTGGTTTAAGAGGAGCATTACCTACCTTCATACAAAGCTTCCTTGCTAACAGGAAGTTTAGAGTTCGGGTTTCTCTAATCTGGAAGATCAGCTAGAAGGGGTCCCACAAGGGAGTGTCTTAAGTGTGACCCTGTTTGCCATTGCTATATATGACATGTAAAGGTTGTTCCAAGTGCGTCTCATGTAATCTGTATGTGGATGACTTTACACTGTACTGCTCAGGAGAAGCTTACAGGATGTGCAAGGACACATGCAGACTGCATAAATCGTGTAAGTGGCAACTATATGGTTCAAATTTCCAGAAACCATGATATTTTCACAAAGAAATCCATCCTTCCCTATTAGGGCAACCCTGCAATTGTCCAAAA
>NW_023647504.1:0-7205 GCF_015228065.2 Penaeus monodon
AAAAAATTTGGGGTATGGGGGCCCCCAAAACGGTGTGTAAGATCGCGGGAAAAGAGCACATCACTGTCCCACCTGCTTGAAGATTGATGGCTAAACATCACAGAAAAAAAAGATGTTGCTAAGAGCTAGCTAAATCCTGGCAGAGATCTCCTCTGGAGCATCTTAAAACTCCCCGATTCCCCCACTCTTCGGCTAAAACGGGAACAAACCCGTGTCTTCTTCATAGGCTGCAGCAGAAATTTCCCATAAACTTGCCATTTTTGAGAAAGGAGGGGGAAACTCGCTTTGACTCTGCCGTAAACGCCCCGGAAGTGACGATATTCCATCCCCAATGATATCTCACTTCCCGAGAGACCCAAAAAAAGTTCTTGTTGGCCCTTTCAATAGGAATTGGGGGGGTTAAGTGCATTACAGGGAAAAAGATCTATAATCATTCCTGTCCCAAACCGGGAAAGGATGCTTCCACACCAGTTTTTTACAGACCAATTTCCTCCCACTGCACTCAAGCTGGGGGAGAAAATGGTAAACTTCGGGTTTTGACTGGATGCTAAAAAAGGGAAAAAAACGTCTGACTCCATATCAATAGGGGTTTTTAGAAGTTTTGAGATCGACCCAGATCCTTTTGTAAGAGGGAAAACTGCTATACAGAATTCCTTCACACACGACGTAAAAGTAGATTTTTCTTTGACCTTAAAAAAAGGTTTATGATACTATTTGGAAGCAGGCATACCAAGATTTGATGAATTGGTTTAAGAGGAGCCCCACCTTCATACAAAGTTCTTGCTAATGAAATTTAGATTTCGGGGGGGAAAAACAGTTTCTCTAATCTGGAAGATCGCGGAAGGGGTCCCAAAAGGGAGTGTCTTAAGTGTGCCCCTTTTTGCCATTGCTATAAATACTTGTAAAGGGTTCCAGTTCTGTCTCATGTAAACGTATGTGGGGTGACTTTACCTGTCTGCTCAGGAGGAAACTTACAGGATGTGCAAAACACGCGGCGAAAAAATCAGGTTGTACAGTGGAAACTATCATGGGTTTAAATTTTCCCCAAGCAAGACCATGGCTATACATTTCCGCAAACGAGAAAAATTCATCCTTCCCCCTATTTTTGGGGCAAACCACGCATTTGTCCAAGGACAAAATTGCATCACCCCACAGCGAGATGGAGCCTTTGTTGAGGTTTCGACCCCACAGCGAGATGGGAGCCTAATAGTTTTAGGTTTCGTCACCAGACGAGGTGACCGTCTGCGTGCGATTGCGACATTCCCCGGGGCTAAAGTTTCAGTTCTCCCCAAAAACCCCCAATCAGTGTAAGGGGAAATTTTCTTTTTCCCGAACCCCGATGGTATTCTGAGGGGAAACTGTTAAGGAACTAGAGAATTTTAAAGTAGTGGGAGTAAAACGTTTTTAAAAAAGAAAGTTTTACGGTTGGAAATCTACACCGCTTTTCCTTCTAACTTTTTACGTTTTGGGCCTTTCCCGAATCATTTTTTGGCTGGTACCACCCCAAGGTAAAGCCATATGTACCCAAAACCCCCCTTTCGGTGCTTTTCCCCTGCCAGGGTTTTGGGGATGGGCCAACTCTTGCCGTTTTTTAAAGGGAAAAAAGGCAACCAGAAAATGTGTTAAGTTGGTACGACGGTCATCAAGGAGAACAACTGTCCAGGGCCAAAATGCTTTTACCACTGCCCTAGAAGCTAAAACTTTTTCAAAGCAGGGAAAAGGTACAAATTTGAGAAAAAAGTATTGATAATAAAGGAGCAAAGGGGAAATTTGTTTTTTCCCGAGCAAAGCACGTGCCCTGTGTGTTTGCACAGCCAGGTAAAAACCTTTTTCTTCGGTTTTTGGCCCCTCCCCCCTTCCACCAACCTTGCCTTCCAATGCTTCTTACACACACCTCTGCCACTTCTTTTGCAGGCTTAGGGAGACTTTAAGTTCTAGGGGGAAAAATGGGGAAAAAGTTTAATAAAAAGGGGAAGGGACAAAATTTTTTAAATTTTCCCCCCCATGGTATAATTTGAAAGGGTTCCCACCCTTCCCTTATTTGGGGAGCCCCACTGTTTTGCCCAGGGAAAATTCAAACCCCAGGAAATGGGGGCCAATATTAGGTTTCCATCCCCCAAAACATTACAAAGTTATTTTCCCCCCCAGACAAGGGGGGCCTTCTCGAAGGAAATTTCCTTTTTTTAAAGCATGTTTTTCCAAAAAACATTGGTTTTCCCCGAACCTGTGAGTTTGAAAAACCTTTTAAGCTAAGAATTTTAAAGGGAAAAAAACTTTTTGGAAAGGACTTTGGAAAGTTCCCGCTTTTTCAACTTTTAAATTTGGTTTTTTCCGGTTAAGTTCTGGAAAACCTAAGGAAAGAATTTTAAAGCCAATCGGGGTTACGATTTTAGGGGGGGACCAAAATCTCCTTTAAAAAGGCCCCAAGAATAGGAATGTGGACAAAAAAGGGGGGGGAAACAAGTCCCCCCAAATAGGGGTGTTCCCCCAAAAGCCAGGGCCCTTTTCGCGAAAAAAAAGGAAATTTTTGAAAAAAGATTTTTTAAAAGGGGGAGAAGTTTTTCCGAGGAAAGGGGCGGCCCTGCTTTTTCCCCCAAAGGGGGGGTTTTTTCCCGGTTTTGGATTTTAAATTGTTAAGGGGTTCTTTCACCCAACCCCCCCCTTCTTCCACCCCCAAGAAAAAACCCCCCCCCCCCCCCTTTGGGTTCCACCAAAACAAAAGGGGGGTCTTTTAAAACCCTCCCCCCCAAAGTAATCTTGGACCACGGGGAGGAAGGGGGAAAAAGCCCAGGCCCCTCCCAAGGGGTTGGCACAGTGTCCAAAAGGCCGGTTTTGCGCCCGGGCAAAAACCGGTGTCGGGGACCCTTTAAGGGGGTTTGGGCCCTCAGGAAGGGCTCCGGGGTTTTTTAAAAGGGGACACCCCAGTCCCCCCAAACCCAGGGGTTTTTTGGGGCAACCCTAAGCAAAGGCCCATACGCTTTGCGGCAAAGAAAATCCGACCCCAAAAGGGGCCAAAAATTTTCCAGGAAAAAACCCCTAAAAAGCCCCCCGGGAAAGGGGGGGCCCCAAAGGTTTAAAAAACCCCCGAAAAAGGGAAAAACCAAAAAAAAAAAAATTTAAAAAAAAAAACCCCCCTTCCAAAACTTGGGGGAAAATAAAAGGAAACCAAAAAAAACTTCAGAACCCATTTGGATCCCAAAAAGGGTTTATCAAAAAAAATTTGTTTCCCAGGGATTCCAAAAACCCTTTGGGAAAATTTTCAATACCCAGGGGGGGGGGAAGGAAAGGGGACTAAAGAATTCCCTTGGACCCCCAGAAACCTCGGGGAACTTGAGAAAGGGGAAGCCTTAAGGGTTTGAACACACCTTCCTCCACAAAATTTTTCCAAAATTTAAATTTATTGGATTGAACCCTTTTTTTGGGGAGTTTAACCCTTCTGGGAACATTGGGGAAACCCTCGGGGGGGCCCTTGGGGCCCTTGAAAGGGTTAGTTTTTTAAAGTGACATAACATTTTTCAAATTAAAAAAAATGGACATTCTCCAATATAACCGTAAATTTGTCTCACCTGATTCACGATGAATTTATTTGGGCGGTTATGGAAGACTTACATGGAAGCGACCATTTTCCAAAAATTTTTTGGAGGAGGTGAATGGATTCCCCCCCCAAAGGAGTTCAGAGATGGGACTTGAACTGCGGACTGGAACTTTTTAGACAACTAGTATTGCAGGATCTGGGGAAGTTTCCAGTGTTTCAAGATGCGTTTAAACATTTTACATCCGAAAAAACCTTGCCCCGCAGAAGCATCATCCCCCAAAAATAGCGGGCATTACCGTCGACCTCCGGACCATGGTGGTTGATGAATGCCCAAAAAGCTGCCCAAAACAAGAAAAGCTGCATTAAGGCATTGAAACGACGCCCCAGTGATGAACAGATCCATAAAAAAAGACCGAGCCAAGGCCAGGCGATGTAAAGGAGGCCCGACGGGCGTCATGGAGACAGTATGCCCCCTTTTATTAAATCTGGGACCCCCCTTTGAGGTATGGGACAAGGGTGTAAATCGCGGAAAGAGCACATCAGTCACCACTGTTTGAAGATGATGGCATAATCACCAGATAAAAAAAAATTTGCTAATGAGCTGCTAAATCCAGGAAGATCCCTTGGAGATTTTTCACGCCCCATTTCCACTCTTCGGGGGTAAAAGGAACAACACCCGTTCGTCTTCAGTAGGACGGGAGCAGAACTTCCATACAACTTGCCCTTTTTGAGCAAGGAGAGGACTCTGCTTTTTCAGCTTGCCTAAGATGCCCCCGGAAGGCGATATTCCAACCCAAAGAATTCCCACTTAAGGAGATCCCAAAAGTTCTTGTTGGGGCCATTCAATGAATATAGGGAGGGTTCAGTGCCCTTCACATGGGGAAAAGGTCTAAATCATTCCTGTCCCCTAAACCTGGGAAAGGGGCTTCCCCCCAGGAAATTACAGACCAATTTCTCACCGCTGCTCTGCAAGCGATGGAGAAAAAAGGGAAAAATTCAGGTTTACATGGGCTAGAAAAGGAAAAAGTGCTGACTCCATATCAATATGGGTTTTTTAAGATTGAGATCGCCACAGATGCACTTAAGGATGGAAACTGCTATACAAATTCCTTCACACAGCGACGTCACATGATAGCAGTCTTTTTTTGACCTTGAAAAGGCTTTGATATATTGGAAGCATGGGATACTCAAAAGTTGTATGACATTGGGTTAAGAGGAGCATTTCTCCTTTTATACAAAAGCTTTCCTTTTCTAATAGGGAAAATTTTTGATTTTGGGTGGGGAAAAAGTTTTTTAATCTGGAGATCAGCGGGGAAAGGGGGCCAAAGGGAGGTTTAAGTGTGACCTGTTTGCCATTGCATAAAGACATTGTAAAAAGGGTGTTCCAAATTCTGTCTCAGTAAAACTGTATGTGGAGACTTTACACTTTTTTTACTGCTCAGGGGGGGGAAGCTTTCGGTGTGCAAGGACACAGCGGGCAAAAAATCAGGTTTTTACAGTGGACACATATCAGGGTTCAAATTTTCCCCAAGCAAGACCCTGGCTATACATTTTCCCCAAACGAGGAAAAATTTTCCCTCCTTCCCTCTATTTAGGAGCAAAACCCCCTTTCAATTTGTCCAAAAGGTTAAAACGGGTCTAATTTTTGACCCCCAAGCTTTCATGGGTCCTCACCAAAACAGTTTTAAAGTGGTCAAAAGCACTTGTATTTCGGGGTTTTTCACATCTATTTGGGGTCAGACCGAAAGTACCCAGGCTTTAAAAAAGGGTTTTATTGTAGTAACGTTAGAGGAAAATTACTTGAAACTCCCCCCCCCCCCCCCAAAAAAAGGGGTTTGATTTCGGTTCAAATAAGCCCAGAATTTTACGGGGTTTCGGTCTTCCCTGGGGTTTATGGGGTGGAGAAACCTCTTTAGAGGAAACAAGGAAATGTTTATACACGGCACAAAAGGATTCCAGGTCTACAAATTATTTGGTTTTAAACCCCTGAAGGGTAGGTCCCCTGTAGGAAAGAGGGAATTTGTGGAAGAAATTAGTTCACAAGGGCGGCTGTTTGGTTCCCCAATTTTCCCCCTTGGCTTCGGTTCTGGATTTTCAAATTAAAGGGGAAACCAAAGAATTTTTCAGCACATTTTTTTAAAATCCCGGGGACAGAGGAATTTAGATGGGGGGAAATCAAAAGGGGGGGTTTTTGCAGCAGGGAGAGAAAGGAATTGCCGGCAGCTTTCCCTTACAGCCTCGCTTCCCGCAGAGAAAGCCATCCTTCCGCAAAGGGAATAGGAATCTTAAACCATTCTGTTGGATAAAAGGCCCCAGGCCTTTCAACATAAAGCTTAAAAACACACATCCCCAAAGGGGGTTGTTGGGTTGGGAGATGCAAAAAGAAAAAAACTCTAGTTTTTGCCCGGCGTTTGGTTCAGGGGGTGAGGACTGTCAGGGAAACAACCCCTAAAACCTTGGAACTGTTTTTCCCCCCCCACACCCACACCCAAAAAAAAAAATTTTTGGTTTTAAAAAGGAAACAAGGGGATCCTCCAGAAAAACGCAACATTGAAAAAAGACCCATTTTGGGAACTACAATCCCACCGAAAAGTGGGAAAGGATTAAAAAAAAAGAATGGGGGCACAAGACTATCGGAAGGGGTAAAAAAGGGGCGTAAGGATTCCCGGCCATTAACATCGCAAAATGAGGGGGAAAAAAAGTGAAATTCTCAGACCAAACTTTTATTTCTCCCCTATACATGAAAAACTATTGGGGGAAAATTGGAATTAAGGCCCTTTATTTCCTTGGGGGACATTTTTCAAAAATTAATTACAAGTTTTGCAATTTTTATGCACTTTAACAAAATTTCTTTGGGGTTTTTAACTTTTTTTTTATTTTTAAATATTTATTGAAAATTTTTAAATTTAAACATTTTAATATTTTGTTAAAAGGTATCGCCCAATACCAGTGTTGACGCGGCGAAAATTTTTAAAAAATCAATCAAAATTTTGGAAGAAACCTTTCCCCTCCTCCAATGATCATGGGGAGAAAATTCTTCAAAGGCCTCCGGCTCTCAGGAAACACAAGGCAAAAAAAGTCAGGGAATAAACAAGGCAACAGTCTTCAAAAACCCGGAAGCCCCGGGGTTAAACACCACGCTCAAGAATTTTTTGAACTGGCCCCCCATAAATTTTTGAAGCCCCCGGGGCACAAACCTTGAAGGTTTTTAGGCCACAAAAAAAGATCAATAAGCCCAAAACAAAACCCAGAGGATCATTCAACCCTCACTCCCTGGGTGAACAAACAAAATGGTCGGGCCCCCTTGGCCACACTCAAAAAGGCTTTGCAAGGATGACTCCTGGGGGGCAGCCTCCCCGTAAGGCCCAAAGGAGTTACAATCATAAAAAGTACCCACGATCCGTGGGGAACCAATTTGGCATTTAAAACTCCAGGGAGCCATCACCGTCTTCGCAGGCTCACCCAATACAACAATCTACCCGCTCATCCCCAAATGGAAAAGGAAAATTTTTGACAGAGAGAAAAAAAAACTGGGCCCCCAACATTGGGATGAGGGGAAAGTTTTCCTGAAGGACTGCCGAATTTCAGGGGATCCCCTTTAATCCATGATTTTGCATAAAAACCAAAAAAATTTGGAAAAGGGTTGGGGGCTCCCCCTCCTTCCTCCTGC
>NW_023647506.1:0-7102 GCF_015228065.2 Penaeus monodon
ACATATAAGGAAAAAAAAAATACACAACGATCTCCCGGTCTGCGGAAAGGAGTGAGATTTCAGGAAATTTTGCGACGTTATAGCTCGTCTTAGGCGAAAAATAGGTAAAAAAAAAACTAACATTAATAATAATTAAAAAATATGTAACATATGTAGTTATAAAAAAAATTAGTAACATCTACCTCAAAAAAAAAAAAAAAAAAAAAAAAAAAAAACGTAAAGGAATGAGATTTCAGGAAATTTTGCAACATTATAGCTCGTCTTAGGCGTAAAAAGGCTTAAAAAAAAAAAACAATAATAATTTTCTCATAAAAAATACGTAACATATAATAAAAAAAATACACAACAATCTGCTCGTCTCCGGACTCTGCGGAAAGGAGTGAGATTTCAGGAAACTCTGCGACGTTACATAATGTCTTGGGCGTGAAAGAGCTTTAAAAAAAATATAGTTATAAAAAAAATACACAATGTATCTACCTCGTAAAATAAAAAATATGTAATGGAATAAGATTTCAGGAATCTCTGCGACGTTACATAACATCTTAGGCGATAAATAGCTTTTACAAAAATATAAGTGACATATTTACCTCATAGAAAATATGCAAAAAATAGCTTTAAGAAAATGTGATATATCAAAGGAAATTCTGCTATCTTATATCTCATCTTTAGGAGAAAAATAGCTTTAAAAAATATATATACATAACATATTTCAGAAAACTTTACGACTTTATATCTCGTCTTTGGTGAAAAATGGTTCAGAAATAAATACGTAATATATCTACCTGATAAAAAAATTAGGCAAGTAACATATAAACAGCTTTAAAAAAATACGTAACATATTTATCTTGTAAAAAAAATACGTCACATATTTACCTTGTAAAAAATATACGTAACATTTACCTCAAAAAAAAAAATTGTAACATATTTACCTCATATTAAGTAAAAAATATTATGAATATCATTTAATAATTAGTTAAATTATAGTAAGAATTAAAATATAACATATTACAGAAAGTAATATATAACACTAATGTAAAACGATTAATCTACGTTGTTAATAACTTTAATGTTATGCAATCTGTTCGACATGAATTCCAAACAGAAAGAAGGCTCCACGTATGTTAGGAGTCGATTATTAGGCTATAAAGACCGATCCTGATTTCCAAATTCCTTGAAATCGCTGGGAAAAAGTGGTTTTTCTTTCTAATATACGTAAATATAATAAATAAATTTCTATTACAGAATGCATGCCACGTATTCCTGCCTTTCGAGCAGGAATAAGTTTAAAAATATATGAACCGTATTCATGTTAATAAATGTATAAAAGAAAGTGAAAGAGAGAGAGAGAGAGAGAGAGAGAGAGAGAGAGAGAGAGAGAGAGAGAGAGAGAGAGAGAGAGAGATAAAGAAAGAAAGAGAGAGATAAAGAAAGAAAGAGAGAGAGAAAGAGAAAGAGAGAGAGGAGAGAGAGAGAGAGGGGAGAGAGAGAGAGAGAGAGAGAGGAGAGAGAGAGAGAGAGAGAGAGAGAGAGAAGAGAGAGAAGAGAGAGAAGAGAGAGAAGAGAAAGAAAAAGAGAGAAAAAGAGCGATAAAAGAAGAGAAAGAGGATAAAGAAAATGGGAGAATAATAATAAAAAAGACGAAAAGAAAATAAAGAAGAAAATTAGAAAAGAAAAAAAGGTAAGAAAGAGAATGAATAACTTGAAAATACAAGAGACGTAATGGAACGTATTTCAAATATATCTTCGTAAGAAATACGTCAAGATTCTTCGTTTTTTGTTTACGTTTTTATGTTTTTCCTAAGAAATACATCAAGATTTTTCGTTTCTAGTTTTTCGTTTACGTTTTTCGTCACAAATACGTCAAGATACAAAACAGCCAAATACGTCTCTTGTATTGTGAACATATTCATTCTCATTCATACCTTTTATACATCAAAAAATGTATAATATTAATATCAATATAATCATTAATAATCTTAAACATACAGTTGACTTTACAAATATTATTAATACCTATATTATCTGTTATATATTTTACCTTAATTTTCAGAAACATTATTTCTCATTTGCTATCAATAGTGATAATAAAATGCAATAATCATAATGTCATATATAATATATCACATTATTATATATCATATTATATACCATATTCATTTATATATTTATATATTATATATCATATTTCTAAATATCATATATTATATATCATAATTATAAATATCGCATATTATATATATTATATATCATATTATATTATATATCATATATATCATATTATATATCATACTATATATATTACTAATATATCACATTACTATGACTATCGCATATCCTCATCGACGCTTCAAAATTACGTGAATTTTACGTTTATCCCACAGCATGGGGCTAAATGGAATATCGTATGTAATGTATGCTCGTATACATAGCAATAGCAATAGATTAAACATTTAAAAGAATTTTGCATATTCATTCAAATATCTATCTATGGCATACATATATGTCATATATATATATATATATATATATATATAGAGAGAGAGAGAGAGAGGAGAGGAGAGGAGAGGAGAGGAGAGGAGAGGAGAGGAGAGGAGAGGAGAGGAGAGGAGAGAAGAGAAGAGAAGAGAGAGAGAGAAAGAGAGAGAGAGAGAGAGGGAGGGAGAGGGAGAGGGAGAGGGAGAGGGAGAGAGAAAGAGAGAAAGAGAGAGAGAAAGAGAGAGAGAGAGAGAGAGAGATAGGAAGAGAGAGAGAAAGAAAGAGAGAGAGAGAAAGAAAGCATAAAAGAAAGAGATAGAGACTAATTATTATTATCTAAACATCATGATAATCAGCATGATTTTAACCACGCTGAGCCATCCAATCACAAATCGCACAAAAAAACAGCGATTTTTACATAAAACCATTATATTTTCAATATATTTTTTTTTTTTTGTGATGTTATTTATTATTTATTATTATCTTAGGTTACTTTCTTTTGTTCTGACGGAATCTTAATTTCAATTATATTATAACCTTTATATATTATAAATTATTATTATTAGATTATTTCAATTATATAATCTTTATATAATAATCTTTATATATCATAAATTATTATTATTATATTATATTATAATCTTTATTTCAATTATATTATAATCTTTATTTCTTTATCATTATTTAATTTTGCTAATAAATTATCACACTTTATTATTATTTATTGAAAGAAAAGCTTTGAAGATTAATTAATATATTCCAATTAATATTATATCATTAATTATTATTAATCATTATATATTATTATATTATTACATTATTATATTATAATTATTATATCATTAATATATTTTTTGGACAAAAAAGCTTAGGAGAGTAAATTCAAGTTAATATAATATGACGGAAAACTAAAAAACGTGATTTTTTGACAAAAAAGCTTATATAATATTAATATAATATGACGGAAAACTAAAAAAATGTGATTTTTTGACAAAAAAGCTTATATAAAATTAATATAATCTGATGGAAACCTTGAAAACGTGATTTTTTGACAGAAAAGCTTAGGGGAGTTAAATTCGAATTAATATAATCGTACGGAAATCTAAAAAAAACGTGACTTACTGACAGAGAAGCCTAGAAATTCGAATTAATATAATCTTACGGAAATCTAAAAAAAACGTGACTTACTGACAGAGAAGCCTAGAAATTCGAATTAATATAATCTTACGGAAATCTAAAAAAAAACGTGACTTACTGACAGAGAAGCCTAGAAATTCGAATTAATATAATCTTACGGAAATCTAAAAAAAACGTGACTTACTGACAGAGAAGCCTAGAAATTCGAATTAATATAATCCGGCAGAAATCTAAAAAACGTGACTTACTGACAGAGAAGCCTAGAAATTCGAATTAATATAATCTTACGGAAATCTAAAAAAAACGTGACTTACTGACAGAGAAGCCTAGAAATTCGAATTAATATAATCTTACGGAAATCTAAAAAAAACGTGACTTACTGACAGAGAAGCCTAGAAATTCGAATTAATAAAGAAATATATAGTTAATATAGTATATAGTAATATAATATATATAATATAATATATAGTTAATATAATATAGTTAATATAATATAGTTAATATAGAAATTCAAGTTAATCTGATAGAAAACTAGAAAATGTGACTTATTGACAGAGAAATTCAAGTTAATATAATCTTATTGAAAACTAGAAAACGTGACTTATTGAGAGAAAGTAAATTCTTTAATATAATCCAACAGAAAACTAGAAAACACGTGACTTTAATTCGGGGAAAAAACATTACGCTACAATCATGCAATTGAAACTGCGACTTTATCAATAATCAATAATAATAATAATAATGATAATAATAATAATAATAATAATAATCAATAGGCCAATAATCGGCATTTTTTTTCTATTTCACAAATAAAATACAAATCGGTTTTTCTTCCACGAATCACAAGAGAAAATCTGCATAACGAGCTCTATTTTTACTTTAAAAAATTAAAAATGAAAAAATATGAATTAAATATTAATTAATTAAATTATTAAACATTAAAAAAAAAAAAAAAATTAAATAAAAAAAAATAAAAAAAAAATCTCCGATTTCCAACTATTATACAAGTTTATCTGATGCTATAATAATAATATCTATAATATCTATAATAATAATAATATCTATATCTATAATATCTATAATAATATTATAATAATATTATCTATAATAACATTAATAATAATAATAATAATAATAATAATAATAACAATAATAATAATAATAATATCTATACTACTACTACTACTAATAATAATATCTATAATGACATTAATAATAATAATAATAATAAATAAATGAAAAAAATATATTTAAAAAATAATAAAAATAAAAATACACAAAGGAATTAATGAGATGATTATTTATCATTCAATTCAATTAATTAAGATTAATTACATATAAGATTAAGATTAATTACTTAATTAATAAAATTAATTACTTAATTAATAAGATTAATTACAAATAAGATGAAGATTAATTAATAAATAAAATTAATTACACATAAGATTAACATTAATTAATAAATAAAATTAATTACACATAAGATTAACATTAATTAATTAATAAAATTAATTACATATAAGATTAAGATTAATTAAATTTAATTATATATAATATTAATAACATTGAAATAAAATTATGACAATGAAAATAGAAAGAAAATTAATTAAATGAAAAAGAATGAAAATTATGACAGAGAAAATACAAAAAAAGGAACAAAAAAAAAACAGAAATACAAAAAAGGAACAAAAAAAAACAACGAAAATACAAAACAAGGAACAACAAACACAAAGAAACAAGACAAAGAAACAAAAACAAAGAAACAATGAAAATACACAAAGGAATTAATGAGACGACGCAATTATGAATAATGAATAATGGCATAATAATTACCTCAATTACGTAAATTAATTAATTACATTAATTACGAAAACACATCAATTACGAAATTAATTAATTACATTACATTAATTACGAAATTAATTAATTAATTACATTAATTACGAAAACACATTAATTACGAAAATAATTAATTAATTACATTAATTACGAAATTCATGGCAGGAATTAGAGAATTATCGCTACTTTTCTTTCTTTTTTTCTTAATAAGAACAAAGAATAAGAGAAAAAAAGAATGAAAGAAATAACGAAAAAAACCAAAAAAAGGAGATGAAATTCATAGCATAAGATCGCAAAATTAACCAAAAAATAAATAAAAAGAATAAAAAAAAAAAAAAAGGAAGCAAGTGTAAAGAATAAGCGCAGAAATAAACATCAAAAACAGAACAAAACACCCAAAAAAAGGGACAGAAAGAGAGAGAAAAAGAGAGAAAAAAAACAACTTCGTACCATCTTCAATTTAATAAAAAAAAAAAAAAAAAAAAAGGCAACGAAGCATTTGTAAAGAATAACCAAAGAAATAAACATAAAAAAACAGAACAAAACACCCAAAAAAAGGGACAGAAAGAGAGAGAAAAAGAGAAAAAGAGAAAAAACTTCGTACCATCTTCAATTTAATAAAAAAAAAAAAAAAAACAGGCAAGGAAGCATGTATAAATCAATAAGCGCAGAAATAAACATCAAAAACAGAACAAAACACCCAAAAAAGGGACAGAAACAGAGAGAAAAAGAGAAAAAAAAAAACTTCGTACCATCTTCAATTTCCTCAGACAGAACTTCCTTCGTCAACGTTGATATCTGTCCTTTTAAACTATTCAAACTATCATTCAGATTAATACTCAGCCACGACATTGTCCTCTCCCTCTCTTATTCTCCTCTCTTTCTCCTTTATTCTGCCCTATTTATCCTTCTTTATCGCTTGTTTTGGGCCTTAATTAGGAGGCGAAAGGGAAGGCGATCCGACCATCACGATGTTTGTTTACGTTTTGCCAACTGGACATTGTTTTGGTGTGACGTCATAGGGGTGTAGCATCTTTCGATTTTGATTTCTTGTTAATTGTTGCTTATTTTGGGATTAAATCTTTCTTTACTTAATGGAGTGTTATGTAGATTAATAGTTATTTTATAGAGTTATGTGCTTTGTTCGAAATTAACTTCGAGTAGGGTATTAAAAATCGGAAAGGGGTTGATTATAGATTTGAAAGAAGTTTTGACAATTGGTGTCACTAAACTCGATGGAGAACATCTTTCGATTCTTTATAATTCGAGAAATTATTTGTATATCAATCACAGTGGCGTTAATATCAATTAAAATTCAAAATTTAAAAATTATATCGTAAAGCTGAGGATATTTTCTCTCCTTTATATTGAGGAAAAATGCCCAAAATTAATATATTATTAATATCTAAAGATGTACTGACATTTTTCAGTGTCACACAACTTAGGTAGAACATCTTATTTTTTTCCTATTAATTTTTAATCAGCATTTAATTAACTTCCTTAAAATGGATATTTATTACAATAAAACTAAAAAATATATATATAAACATTATAGTAATGAGATTTTTTTTTTTTTTTTTTTATTAGGTATCACCTTTGAATAGTAGAATTACATATAACATTTTTGTTATAAAAAAAAAAAAAAATAATT
>NW_023647506.1:10308-12808 GCF_015228065.2 Penaeus monodon
CCTACAAGCTCGGGTCTGAGGTAGTATATATGTAGTATATATAATACAAACTGTTCTTCACTGTATGTGAGGCCAGAGAAGAGGAGGTTTTTCTCTCTCTACCTATTCGGAAAACTGTACTTTTCTCTCTTTTTCTCAAGAAATCTCTGCATCTCTCTCTATCTCTGTCTCTCTTTCTCTGTGTCTGTCTGTCTCTGTCTGTCTGTGTCTTTCTCCTCTCTGTCTCTGTCTCTGTCTAACTGTCTGTCTGTCTGTCTGTCTGACAAGAAATCTCTGCATCTCTCTCTATCTCTGTCTCTGTCTGTCTCTCTGTCTCTGTCTGTTTCTCTCTGTCTGTCTCTTTCTCCTCTCTGTCTCTGTCTCTGTCTGTCTGTCTGTCTGTCTGTCTGACAAGAAATCTCTACATCTCTCCCCGTATCTCTTCCTGCCTACCCTGAACCAGCCTCTCTCTTCTCCCTCTCTGTCTCTCTTTATCTCTCTCTCTCTGTCTCCCTCTTTATCTCTCTCTCTGTCTCTCTTTATCTCTCTCTCTCTCTCTCTCTCTTCTCTCTCTTTATCTCTCTCTCTCTCTCTTCTCTCTTTATCTCTCTCTCTCTCTATCTGTCTCTCTTTATCTCTCTCTCTCTCTCTCTTTATCTCTCTCTCTCTATCTGTCTCTCTTTATCTCTCTCTCTCTCCTCTGTTATCTCTCCTTCTCTCTCTATCTGTTCCCCTCTTTATCTCTCTCTCTCTCTCTCTGTCTCTCTTTATCTCTCTCTCTCTCTGTCTCTCTTTATCTCTCTCTCTCTTCTGTCTCTCTTTATCTCTCTCTCTCTCTGTCTCTCTTTATCTCTCTCTCTCTCTATCTGTCTCTCTCTCTGTCTCTCTTTATCTCTCTCTCTCTGTCTCTCTTTCCTCTCATCTCTCTCTCTCTATCTGTCTCTCTTTATCTCTCTCTCTCTCTCTCTGTCTCTCTTTATCTCTCTCTGTCTCTGTCTCTCTTTATCTCTCTCTCTTCTCTCTCTTTCTCTCTTTATCTCTTCATCTCTTCTGTCTCTCTTTATCTCTCTCTCTATCTGTCTCTCTTTATCTCTCTCTCTGTGTCTCTCTTTATCTCTCTCTCTCTCTGTCTCTCTTTATCTCTCTCTCTCTCTGTCTCTCTTTATCTCTCTCTCTCTGTCTCTGTCTCTGCTCGATCTCTCCCCCAGTCAAATTCCTAGAATTCTGATTCCAGATATTGCAATTTTCAACCACTCACTCTACCTGCATACTAACAGTAATATACTGACAGTATACTAAATGTATACTGACTTGTATACTAACAGTACACTAAATATGATATACTGACTTACATAATAATATACTGACAGTATACTAAATATATACTGACTTGTATACTAACAGTGATATACTGACTTGCATACTGGATATGATATACTGACTCGTATATTAACAGTGATATACTAACAGTACACTAAATATGGTATACTGACAGCATACTAACAGTTATATACTGACAGCATACTAACAATGATATCTGACTTGCATATTACTATTATTATTACTAATATCTATATACAGATTTGTATATTAACAGTTATATACTGACTGCATACTGAATATGATATACTGACATATATTAACATTTATTTACTGACAGCATACTAGCAATCATATACTGACAGCACACTAACAGTTATATTACTGACAGCATACTAACAGTTATATTACTGACAGCATACTAACAGCATATATTAACAGTTATATTACTGACAGCATACTAACAGCATATATTAACAGTTATATTACTGACAGCATACTAACAGCATATATTAACAGTTATATTACTGACAGCATACTAACAATGATATACTGACTTGCATATTACTATTATTATTACCATTATCATTATCATCTTTACCATCGTCTCACCCAACTTCTTTTCCTCTCGAAGAAATCCTTTAATACGACGCTAGTGAATAACTCCCCCCCCCCTCGCCCTCTTTTCCTTCAACTTCATCCTTCAACTTCAACTTCATCCTTCAACTTCAACTTCATCCTTCAACTTCAACTTCATCCTTCAACTTCATCCTTCAACTTCAACTTCATCCTTCAACTTCATCATTCAACTTCATCCTTCAACTTCAACTTCATCATTCAACTTCATCCTTCAACTTCAACTTCATCCTCCAACTTCATCCTTCAACTTCATCCTTCAACTTCATCCTTCAACTTCAACTTCATCCTTCAACTTCATCCTTCAACTTCAACTTCATCCTTCAACTTCATCCTTCAACTTCAACTTCATCCTTCAACTTCAACTTCATCCTTCAACTTCATCCTTCAACTTCATCCTTCAACTTCATCCTTCAACTTCATCCTTCAACTTCATCCTTCAACTTCATCCTTCAACTTCATCCTTCAACTTCATCCTTCAACTTCATCCTTCAACTTCAACCTTCAACTTCATCCTTCAACTTCATCCTCCAACTTCAACTTCATCCTTCAACTTCATCCTTCA
>NW_023647506.1:17808-25308 GCF_015228065.2 Penaeus monodon
AATTTAATTGAATGATAAATAATCATTCGTTTAATTCTTTTTGTATTTTATTTTATTTATTTTTTAAATATATTTTTTTATTTATTAATTATTTTATTTTTATTGGTTATATTTTTATAGATATTATTTTTAATTTTTAAAATTATATTATTAAAATTTTTCAATTCCACAAAACAGAACGTTATTTATCAACGAGAAAATAAAACAGAAAGAGAGTAGAGAGAGAGAGGAGAAAGAGAGAGAGAGAGAAGATATAGAAAGGAAAGAGAGCAGAGAGTGGAGAAGAGAGAGAGAGAAAGATTAAAAGAGATAGAGAGAGAGAGAGAGAGAGAGAGAGAGAGTTAGATATAGAAAGAGCGAATGAGAGAGAGAGAGAGAGCGAAAGGATAGAAAAAGAGAGGAGAAAGAATGAGAGAGGCAAAGATAGATATAGAGAAGGAGAGAGATAAGAGAGAGAGGGCTGAGAGAGAGGAAAGTAATATGAAGAGAGAAAGAGAGTGAGTGAGAATGAATAGAAGAGAAAGAGAGAGAGAGAGAGTGATAAAGAGAGAGAGAAAATGAGATGTAGAGAAAGATAGATATGATGAGAGAGAGGAGAGGAGAGATAGAGAGAGAGTGATAAAGAGAAGAGCATGAGAGAGAGAAAGTAGATATATAAAGAGAGAGAGAGACAGAGAGACCATAAAATAGAAAAAGAAAAGAGAGAGCACGAGAAGAAGATAAAGAAAGAGAAGAGAAGAAAATAGAAAGGTTTGTTAATATATTATTTATATTTATTTATATTCATATTTTTATTATTTATTTATATATTTGTTTTATTCAATTTATTTCCTGATTTTTTTTTTCTATTTTCATACGTTTTTTCTTTTCTATTTTTTTTCCTTTATTTTCTTTTCCGTCTTTTTTTTATTAGTTATTCTCCCTTTTTCGTTACTCTATTTCTCTCTTCTCGTTTCATCTCTCTCTCCTCTCTTTCTCTCTATAGTATATATATAATATATATATATATAATATAATATATATGACATATATATATAGATATGATATAGTATATAGATATATATATATATATAGAGTGGGGAAATAGAGCGAGCGAGGAGAGAGAGAGGAGAGAGAGAGAGAGAGCGAGAGAGAGAGAGCGAGAGAGGGAGAGATAGAGAGAGATATCGAGAGCTCTTCAGAGCGAGAGAGAGCGTACGCTCTAGAGAGCTGTAGAGAGAGGGGGGTCCGAGCAGCAAGAAGCGATATAGCGAGTTAAAGATTTTTTTTTCTTCCTCAAATTATATATATTAATATGAACTTCAAAAAAAGATTTATTAATAGAAAAGTGTTTTTTATATTTTTGTTTTTTCTTTTTTATTAAACAAAAACATGTTAACATGTTAAATTTCTTTCTCTCTATTCAAAGGTGCATTATAACCTAAAATACACAAAACAATATATATATATAAAATAGAATAATACTCTTTAACTATTACGAAAAATAATGTTTATATATGATAATTGTTTTTTTATAGTTTTAAAAAATATTATTTTATTTAATTGAATAATAGTCCCATTTTTTTTGAAAGTTAATTAAAAGGGAGTTATTTTTTTATTTAAGAAAATTAATGCTGGATTAAAAAAATTAAAAAAATTAGAATTAGGGAACAAAAAAAAAAAAAAGATGT
Source organism: Penaeus monodon (assembly GCF_015228065.2). NCBI lineage: Eukaryota > Metazoa > Arthropoda > Malacostraca > Decapoda > Penaeidae > Penaeus > Penaeus monodon. The sequence continues at coordinate 19,479 of NW_023647506.1, forward strand.
TTTTTAAAAAAAAAAAAACAAAAAAAAAAAAACGAAAAAAAAAAAAAAAAAAAAAGTTTTTAAAAACAAACAAAAATTTAAAAAAAAACCAAACGATTAAAAACAAAAAAAAAAAAAAAAAAAAAACCTAAAAAAACTAAAGTTGTGTGGAAAACGAATAAATACAGCTGAAAAATGTCAGTACATCACATAAAAAAAATAAAAAAAACAAGCAATCAGACAGACAGACAAATAAAAAAACAAACAAAAAATCCGAATCATCCGTACAAAAAAGAAACTCTTTATTAAAAAATCTAAATCTAAACACAAACAAATAATAAAGGGCAAAAACAAAAGATGCAACATCAATGGGGAAAAAAAAAACATCCTTTAAAGGTTCGTCTTTGTAGGGGGGAGGGATTATTAAAATAATTAATATATTTAAATTTTTGGGCATATTTTTTTTCCTCAAATATAAAGGATATAAAATATCCTCTCAGTTCCCTCAGGTTTTAAATATAAAAAATTACCGTTACAAGCGATATAATTTTGTTTTTATAGAAATAATTTATATAAATTTTGAATTTTATTGATATTAACAACTAAATTAACCGGCCACTGTGATTGATATAACAAAATAATTTTCCCTTCTTTCTGCGAATTATACAAGAATCGAAGGATTTCTCTCCTCTCCCATCGTTTTAGGTGACACAAACCCAATTGTCAAAACCTAGAAAACTGGTGCTTCCAAAGCTAATACTAACTTCTTTCAAATCTATAATCAAAACACCCCTTTCCTCTTTTTTTCCGATTTTTTTTTTAATTTTAATAAAATAACAACTAAACTCCTAAAAATATAAATAATACCCTTACTAAAAATATAATAATAATACCCTAACTCTATCCCTATACTAAATAAAAATTATTAATTAAACATAATTTAAATAAACATACCCCGACTACTCATATAATTAAATTTACCCTAAACCCTACACTACACGATACAGAGATAACTCCTACTTCGAAGTTAAAAAAATCTTTCCGAAAAAGCTATAACAACAAAAAACTAAAACTAAAAAACTAAAAACTGCATAAAACTAATTAAAACTATTTCAATTACCAAATAACAACTCCATTAAGTAAAGAAAGCTTTTATTTAATCCCAAAATAGCAACAATTAACAAGAAAATAAAATCGAAAGATGCTACAACTACCAAACACCCCTATACGGTCACACCAAAACGAACACCAAACATTGTTCCAGTTGGCAAAAACGTAAACAAACAATCGTGAGGGGGTCGTATCGCCTTCCCTACTCGCCTTCACCTTTCGCCTTCCAATTAAGGCCCAAAACATCGATAAAGAATGATAAATAGGGTCAGTAATAAAGTAGAAAGAGATGAGAAATAAAGAGAGGAGAGGCAATGTCGTGGCTTGGAGTAGTAATCTTAATGGATGTTTGAATGTTTTAAAAAAATAAAATAAAAAAGGACAGATATCCCGTTGACTAGGAAGGTTCCTGTCCTGAGGAAATTGAAGATGGTACGAAGTTTTTTTTTCTCTCTTTTTCTCTCTCTTTCTGTCCCTTTTTTGGGTGTTTTGTTCAGTTTTTGATGTTTATTTCTGCGCTTATTCTTTACACTTGCTTCCTTTTTTTTTTTTTATTCTTTTTATTTATTTTTTGGTTAATTTTGCGATCTTATGCTATGAATTTCATCTCCTTTTTTTGTTTTTTTTTGTTATTTCTTTCATTCTTTTTATTTTTTGTTATTTCTCTTTCTTGTTATTTCTTTCATTCTTTTCTCTTTCATTATTCTTGTTCGTATTAAGAAAAAAAAAAAAGAAAACTAGCGATAATTCTCTAATTCCTGCCATGAATTTCGTAATTAATGTAATTAATTAATTAATTTAATTAATTAATTATTAATTAATAACATTAATTATTCATTATATACATTATATATGCAATATACATTATTCATAATTGCATCATCTCGTTAATTAATTAATTAATTATATTATATTATTTTCATTGTTTCTTGTTCCTTTTTTTGTATTTTTTTTTTTTTTTTTTTTTTTTGTTCCTTTTTTTGTTATTTTCGTTTTTTTGTTTTTTTTTTCTATTTTTTTGTATTTTCGTTGTTTTTTTTTTTTTTTTTTTTTTTCTATTTTCGTTGTTTTTTTGTTCTTTTTTTGTATTTTCTCTGTCATAATTTTCATTCTTTTTCATTTAATTAATTTTCTTTCTATTTTCATTGTCATAATTTTATTTCAATGTTATTAATATTATATATAATTAAATTTAATTAATCTTAATCTTATATGTAATTAATTTTATTTATTAATTAATGTTAATCTTATATGTAATTAATTTTATTTATTAATTAATGTTAATCTTATGTGTAATTAATTTTATTTATTAATTAATCTTCATCTTATTTGTAATTAATCTTATTAATTAAGTAATTTTATTAATTAAGTAATTAATCTTAATCTTATATGTAATTAATCTTAATTAATTGAATTGAATGATAAATAATCATCTCGTTAATTCCTTTGTGTATTTTTATTTTTATTATTTTTTAAATATATTTTTTTCATTTATTTATTTTTATTTTTATTTTTATTGTTTTTTTATTATAGATATTATTATTATTATAGATATTATTATAGATATTATAGATATTATAGATATTATTATTATTATAGATATTATTATTATTATTATTATTATTATTATTATTATTATTATTATTATTATTATTATAGATATTATTATTATTATAGATATTATAGATATTATTATTATAGATTATTATTATTATAGATATTATAGATATTATTATTATAGATATTATTATTATTATAGATATTATAGATATTATTATTATAGCATCAGATAAACTTGTATAATGAGTTGGAAATCGGAGATTTTTTTTTTATTTTTTAAAAATCTTTTTTAATTCTTTAATTCTCTTTTTATTTTATATATATATATATATATATATATATATATATATATATATATATATATATATATATATATATATATTTTTTTTTTTTTTTTTTTTTTTTTTTTTTTTTTTATGTTTAATAATTTAATTAATTAATATTTAATTCATATTTTTTCATTTTTAATTTTTTAAAGTAAAAATAGAGCTCGTTATGCAGATTTTCTCTTGTGATTCGTGGAAGAAAAACCGATTTGCATTTTATTTGTGAAATAGAAAAAAAATGCCGATTATTGGCCTATTGATTATTATTATTATTATTATTATTATCATTATTATTATTATAATTATTATTATTGATTATTGATAAAGTCGCAGTTTCAATTGCATGATTGTAGCGTAATGTTTTTTCCCCGAATTAAAGTCACGTTTTTTTTAGATTTCCGTTGGATTATATTAAAGAATTTACTTTCTCTCAATAAGTCACGTTTTCTAGTTTTCCGTAAGATTATATTAATTTGAATTTCTCTCTCAATAAGTCACATTTTCTAGTTTTCTATCAGATTAACTTGAATTTCTATATTAACTATATTATATTAACTATATATTATATTATATATATTATATTACTATATACTATATTAACTATATATTTCTTTATTAACTATATATTTCTTTATTAACTTGAATTTCTATATTAACTTGAATTTCTAAGCTTCTCTGTCAGTAAGTCACGTTTTTTTTAGATTTCTGTAAGATTGTATTAATTCGAATTTCTAAGCTTCTCTGTCATTAAGTCACGTTTTTTAGATTTCTGCCGTATTATATTAATTCGAATTTAACTCCCCTGAGTTTTTTTGTCAAAAAATCACGTTTTCAAGGTTTCCGTCAGATTATATTAACTTGAATTTACTCTCCTAAGCTTTTTTGTCCAAAAAATATATTAATGATATAATAATTATAATATAATAATGTACTAATATAATAATATATAATGATTAATAATAATTAATGATGTAATATTAATTGGAATATATTAATTAATCTTCAAAGCTTTTCTTTCAATAAATAATAATAAAGTGTAATAATTAAAAAATTAATTAATGATAAAGAAATAAATTAAATGATAATAATAACAATAAAATGTAATCAATGTATTATCAAAATTAAATAATGATAAAGAAATAAAGATTATAATATGATTGAAATAAAGATTATTATATAAGGATTACAATATAATCTAATAATAATAATTTATAATATATAAAGGTTATAATATAATTGAAATAAAGATTCCGTCAGAACAAGTGCTTGAAAAGTAACCTAAGATAATATAAATAATAATAAATAATAATAATAATAATAATAAATAATAAATAACATCACAAAAAAAATATATATATATTTAGATTAAGGAATTGTGAAGGTGTTGGTTTTATGTAAAAATCGCTGTTTTTTTGTGTGATTTGTGATTGGATGGCTCAGCGTGGTTAAAATCATGCTGATTATCATGATGTTTAGATGATAATAATAATTAGTCTCTATCTCTTTCTTTTATGCTTTCTTTCTCTCTCTCTTTCTTTCTCTCTCTCTTTCTTTCTCTCTTTCTCTCTCTCTCTCTCTCTCTCTCTCTCCCCCCCTCCCTCTCTCTCTCTCTCTCTCTCTCTCTCTCTCTCTCTCTCTCTCTCTCTCTCTCTCTCTCTCTCTCTCTCTCTCTCCCTCTCTCTCCTCCCCCCCTCCCTCCCTCCCTCCCTCCCTCTCTCTGTCTCTGTCTCTGTCTCTTTATCTCTCTCTCTTTTCTCTCCTATCCTGTCCTCTCCTCTCCTCTCTTCTCTCTCTCTACTATTCTCTCTCTCTTTTCTTTCTTCTCTTCTTCTCTCTCTCTCTCTCTCTCTTCTCTCTCCCTCTCTCTCTTCTCATCTCTCTCTTTCTCTCTCTCTCTCTCTTTCTCTCTCTTTCTCTTTCTCTCTTTCTTTCTTTCTTTATCTGTCTCTTCCTATCTCTCTCTCTCTCTCTCTTTCACTTTCTTTTATACATTTATTAACATGAATACGGTTCATATATTTTTAAACTTGTTCTTGCGCGGAAGGCAGGAATACGTGGCTGATTGTTGTGTATTTTTTTTATATGTTACGTATTTTTTATGAGAAAATTATTATTGTTAGTTGTTGTTTTTTTAAGCTATTTTACGCCTAAGATGAGCTATAATGTCGCAAAATTTCCTGAAATCTCATTCCTTTACGTTTTTTTTTTTTTTTTTTTTTTTTTTTGAGGTAGATGTTACTAATTATTTTTATAACTACATATGTTACATATTTTTTTATTATTATTAATGTTAGTTTTTTTTTACCTATTTTTCGCCTAAGACGAGCTATAACGTCGCAAAATTTCCTGAAATCTCACTCCTTTCCGCAGAGTCCGGAGCAGATCGTTGTGTATTTTTTTTATAACTATATGTTACGTATTTTTTATGAGATTATTATTGTTATTATTATTATTTTTTTAAAGCTATTTTATGCCTAAGAAGCTATAATGTCGCAGAGTTTCCTGAAATATGTCACATATATTCTTTTTATAGCTATTTTACGCCCAAGACGTTATGTAACGTCGCAGAGTTTCCTGAAATATGTCATGTATATTCTTTTTAAAGCTATTTTACACCCAAGACGTTATGGAATATGTCACGTATATTTTTTTTAAAGCTATTTTACGCCTAAGACGAGCTATAACGTCGCAGAGTTTCCTGAAATCTCACTCCTTTCCGCAGAGTCCGTTGTGTATTTTTTTATTATATGTTACGTATCTTTTTTATGAGAAAATTATTATTGTTTTTTTTTAAGCTATTTTACGCCTAAGACGAGCTATAACGTCGCAGAGTTTCCTGAAATCTCATTCCTTTC
>NW_023647506.1:29514-34629 GCF_015228065.2 Penaeus monodon
GCTTACTTATATGCTTTCTTATATGCTTTCAGTCGTCAAGTCATTCTATTTGTTCGACGCGAATGCCGAGGAAATACCGAGGAAATACCCACACGAGGTACCAGAATCCCAAGGAAATAGAACCATACCCACAAGAGGTACCAGAACATCAAGGATATAGAACCATACCCACACGAGGTACCAGGACGTCAAGGAAATAAAACCATACCCACAAGAGGTACCAGGACGCCAAAGATATAGAACCATAAAAATATACAGAAGATATAGATAAGATATAGAACCATATAAAGATATAGAACAAAGATATAGAACCATATAGAACCATACCCACACGAGGTACCAGAACGCCAAGGATATAGAACCATACCCACACGAGGTACCAGGACGCCAAGGATATAGAACCATACCCACACGAGGTACCAGAACGCCAAGGATACAGAACCATACCCACACGAGGTACCAGAACGCCAAGGTTATAAAACCATACCCACACGAGGTACCAGAACCATACCCACAAGAGGTACCAGAACCATACCCACAAGAGGTACCAGGATGCTGAGGAAACAGACACATACCCACTCTACCAGGACACACGACCAGGACACCCGAGCCTATAGCTATACGATGCTATAGAGCCTATACGATACACCCGAGCCTATAGCTATGCGATGCTATAGAGCCTATATGATGGCTATAGAGCCTATAGCTATACGATGCTATAGAGCCTATAGCTATACGATGCTATAGAGCCTATAGCTATACGATGCTAACGAGCCTATAGCTATACGATGTAGTCTCAGCCTATAGCTATACGATGCTATAGAGCCTATACGATGCTACAGAGCCTATAGCTATACGATGTAGTCTCAGCCTATAGCTATACGATGCTATAGAGCCTATACGATACACTCGAGCCTATAGCTATACGATGCTATAGAGCCTATACGATACACTCGAGCCTATAGCTATACGATGCTATAGAGCCTATACGATACACTCGAGCCTATAGCTATACGATGCTATAGAGCCGATAGCTATACGATGCTACAGAGCCTATAGCTATACGATGTAGTCTCAGCCTATAGCTATACGATGCTATAGAGCCTATAGCTATACGATGCTACAGAGCCTATAGCTACACGATGTAGTCTCAGCCTATAGCTATACGATGCTATAGAGCCTATAGCTATACGATGCTATAGAGCCTATAGCTATACGATGTAGTCTCAGCCTATAGCTATACGATGCTATAGAGCCTATAGCTATACGATGCTAACGAGCCTATATGATGCTATAGGGCCTATACGATGCTAACGAGCCTATAGCTATACGAAGTAGTCTCAATCCCCTGGACGAGAGCTACCCTGGACGAGCGATTCTAAGGGGACGGTTCGAGCGCAGTCTCCTTACGCCACGTCTCATGTGACGTTATGGCGAGGCGCTGTATTAATACTGTGCTTCTCTTGAATCGGGGAAATAGATCACCGGCAGAAAGACATTCTTCGTAATGGGGTGAGAGAGACTCTTACACTCTCTCTCTCTCTTTTTCTGTTTTTCTCTCTCTCCTCTTTCTCTCTTTTTTCTCTCTCTCTCTTTTTCTGTTTTTCTCTCTCTCCTCTTTCTCTCTTTTTTCTCTCCTCTTTTTCTGTTTTTCTCTCTCCTCTTTTTCTCTTTTCTCTCTCCTCTTTTTCTCTTTTCTCTCTCCTCTTTTTCTCTTTCCTCTCTTTCTCTTTTTTTCTCCCTTTTTTTTTACTCTCTCTCTTATTCTCACTCTTCCTCTCGCTCATACCCTTAATCTCTTCTCTCTCTCCCTCTCTCTCTCTTCTTCCTCCCTTTCTCTTCCTCCCTTCTTTCTCTCTCCTCCCTTTCTCTCTCCCTCTCCCTCTCCACCACAATCCTTAAACAAAACAAACAAACAAATACAAAACAAAAATGAATAAACAGGAAAAAAAAAAACACACACACACACACACACACACACACACACACACACACAAAAAAAAAAAAAAAAAAAAAAAAAAAAAAAAAAAAAAAAAAAAAAAACGTAAAATCTCGCTTACCTCCTGCGCACTCGCAGCCGGGGAGCTCGAGCTCGGCTTCTCGAGGGAATTCCTGGCGGCCACTCGTCCCGTCTCCCCCTCCCCCTCCCCCCCTCCCTCGTCCCAACCCCACTCGGAGAAACGGGCTTTGTAGTTCCGCAGTTCTTTCTGAGACGAAAAGGAGAGGACAGAGAGGAATTAAGATGAAAAAGACGATGATAATAATATTAATATTAATAATATTAATAATAATAATAATAGTGATGATGATAATAATAATAATATAATGAATATGATACTAATACTACTACTAATATAATATTATAATAATAATATAATAATAATAATAATAATGATGATGATGACGATGATGACTACTACTGCTAATAATAATGATGATACTAATATTAATAATAATAATTATAATCATAATACTAATAATATTAATAATAATAACAATAATAATGATAATGATAATAATAATAACTAAAAATAATAATAATAATAACAATAACAATGATTGACAACAATAGTAGCAAATTTACTAAAAATTATGATAATAACAGTAACAATATCATAGAAATTATAATCAAAATAATAATTGCAATATATATATATATATATATATATATATATATATATAAAAAATATATATATATATATTTTATATATATATGTGTGTGTGTGTGTGTGGTTTTGTGTGTGTGTGTATGTGTATGTATGTCCCTAAAGCATATCATATGTGTGTATATTATATATATAATATATATATTATATATATTTTATTTTATATATATTTAGTATATATATATATATATATATATATATTTTTTGTGTGTGTGTGTGTGTGTGTGTGTTCTGTTAGATACATACAGATGTATATATGTACATATATTAACATATGTACATTTATGAACATTTATGTATATATGTGAATATATGGATATATCTATCTATGGATAGATGTATATTATATACATATATATATATATATATATATATATATATATATATATATATATACATATAAATATTCTCTCTATTCCTCCCTCCTTCTTTACTCCTCCCCCCCCCCATACCTCCCTCCCTCTCCCTTTCTCCCTCTCCATCTCACTCTCTCCTCCCTCCCCCCCACTCTCCCTCCCCTCCCCCTCCCCCTCTCCCTCCTCTCCCCCTCTTCCTACCTCCTCTCTCCCCCTCCCTCCCCACCCTCGCCCTACCTCCCACTCTCCCCCCCTTTCTTCTCCCTTTCTTTCTACACCCTCCCCCCAACACGCCAATCTTACCTCCCTCCCTCTCTCCCATGCTCCCCCACCATCTCCCTCTCCCTCCCTATTCTCTCTTCCCTCCCTCCCCCCAACACCCCAATCTTACCTCCCTCTCCCTCCCTCCCCCTCCCCACCCTCCTCTCCCTCCTCTCTCCCCTCTCCCACCCTCCTCTCCCTCCTCTCCCTCCCCCTCCCCTCCCCCCTCACTCTTACCTCCCCCTCCCCTCTCTCACCCTCCTCCCTCCTCTCTCCCCTCTCCCACCCTCCTCCCTCCTCTCCCTCTATCTCTCTCCCACTCCCCCACCCTCCTCCCTCCTCTCCCTCTATCTCTCTCCCACTCCCCCCCCCTCCCCCTCCTCTCCCTCCCTCTCCCACTCCCCACCCTCCTCCTCCTCTCCCTCCTCTCTCCCCCCTCCCACCCTCCTCCCTCCTCTCCCTCCTCTCTCCCACTCCCCCACCCTCCTCCCTCCTCTCCCTCCTCTCTCCCCTCTCCCACCCTCCTCCCTCCTCTCCCTCCCTCTCCCCTACCACCCCAATCTTACCTCCCCCTCCCCCCTCCCCCCCATCTTACCTCCCGTTCCTCCAGCTGCTTCCTCCCCCTCCCCCCCTCACTCCCCCCTCCCCCCCATCTTACCTCTCCCTCTCCCCCTTCCTCCCACCCTCTCCCTCCCTCCCCTCCCCCCACCCCCACCCTCCCTCCCCCTCCCCCTCCCCCCCTCCCCCCTCCCCCCCAATCTTACCTCCCGTTCCTCCAGCTGCTTCCTCCCCCTCCCCCCACCCTCCCTCCCCCCCCCCCCTCACTCCCCCCTCCCCCCCATCTTACCTCCCGTTCCTCCAGCTGCTCTCCCCTCTCCCCCACCCTTCCTCCCACCCTCCCCTCCCACCACCCCAATCTTACCTCCCCCCCCCCCCTCCCCCCCAAGCTTACCTCCCGTTCCTCCAGCTGCTTCCTCAGAATGCCGAGCTCCTCCCACCCCCACCCTCCCTCCCCCCCCCCCCTCCCCCCATCTTACCCCCCCGTTCCCCTCCCCCCCCCCCCCCACCCCCCAAGCTCCCCCCCGTTCCTCCAGCTGCTCTCCCCCTCCCCCTCTCCCTCCCCCTCCCCCCCCCACCACCCCAAGCTTACCTCCCGTTCCTCCAGCTGCTTCCTCAGAATGCCGAGCTGGTGGGCGGCGTGCAGGTCGCCCGCGTGCAGCCTCTCCTCCATCTCCAAGCGCGTCTTTCGGCTCTCTTCCAGCTGCTCCCGAAGAAGGAGGAGAAGGAGAAGAAGAAAGAGGAAATTAAGATTTTTTTTTTTTATTAATGCGTTTTTTTTTTTTTTTTTTATTTTTCTTTTTTTTTTTTTTTTTTTTAAGAAAAGGAAAAAGTAAGAAAAATTTCGGCTCTCTTCCAGCTGCTCCCGAAGAAAGGAGAAGAAGAAGAAGAAGAAGGAAAATAAGAATTTTTAAAAAATTAATGCTTTTTTTTTTTTTTTTTTTTTTTTTTTTTTTTTTTTTTTTTTTTTTTTTTGAAGAAAAGGAAAAAGAGAGAAAAAATTTTGGCTCTCTTCCAGCTGCTCCCGAAGAAGGAGAAGGAGGAGGAGAAGAAGAAAAAGGAAAATAAGATTTTTTTTTTTAATTAATGCGTTTTTTTTTTTTTTTGTTTTTGTTTTTTTTTTTGTTTTCCAAAGAAGAAGAAGAAGAAGAAGGAAAATAAGAGAATTTTTTAATTAAAACTTTTTTTTTTTTTTTGAAGAAAAGGAAAAATAAGAAAAAATTTAATTAACGCGTTTTTTTTTCCAAAGAAAAGGAAAAATAAGAAAATTTTTT
>NW_023647507.1:0-7204 GCF_015228065.2 Penaeus monodon
TCCCTTTTATCAACTTGTGTAAAAATTTGGAAAAAAATTTTCCCCTGCCCCTTTTTTTTTTTTTTTACGTTTTTTTGTCTTTACCTTGTGTTGTTATCGTTATTGTTATTATTAGTGTCTTGGCATTTTTTTAATTATCAAATTTTAATATCATTATCCTCGTTATTTAAAAAGGAATTTATTTAAAAATTGGGGAAGCAAAGGACTCCGTTCTCTAAAAGGGAAAATTTTTTTAACAAACTTTATAGACAGAAAAGAAAATCCAAAAATCCGGGAAAATGGACTGGGAAATGGTTTGTTTGGGGGACCCTTCCCCCCCCCCCCCCTTTCCTTCCCCATGTAAAGACATCAAAACCATTTGCCGAAGTTTTCGATGAATTTTATTTATTTAGTTTGGGGATTCGCATAAACATTGTTTAAACATCCCCGGGCAACACAGCGCATGCCTCGTCTTGAAAAATGCAAATTCGCATTGTTTTTTTAAAGGGCACGTTTCCGCGCTTTTGTAAAAATGCGGTTGTTATGCGGGGAAGATAATTGGATTGGATCATATTTAAACGGTAAAAATAATACGCACGGGGCGTGTGAAAACTTTTTTTCCGTAAACAAAGCGGGCCCAAACCACAAAAACACCACAAAACCAACACACACACACAAAACAACACAACAAACACCACACACACACAACCACACACACACACACAACACACACACAAAACACACACACAAACACGCAAGCACGCCCAAGAACCAGACACACACATCCCACACACACACACACAAAAAACAAACTATATATAAAATTAATTTTATAAATATATATATATAATATATATTTATTCACACCAACATATATTGTATGTATTAATATGAGTGTTTGTGTGGGTGTGGGGGTTGGGGGTGGGGTGGGTTGTGTAGGTGTGTGTGGGGTGTGTATGTGGTATCCCATTGTCCTAAGGACGTTAAACTGCAACCTGATTTTTTAAAGGATATCCCCATGAGTCCCCGTGTCCTTTAGGGTAAATCTCTGGTACGGGGCAGGGGTTTCGGAAAAAGGGCGTTTATTAGTGAAACGGGTATTCAGGGCAGATACAGAATTTTCTCGCGAAGTTTAGTTATACTGACAAGCGGCAGAGATAGCATTCCTAGTTGGATTGAACGCGAAAAAAAAAGAAAAAACTTGGGGGGCCTTTTCCCTTCCCTTATTTTTAGAGCCCCTGACTCCCATAACTGGGATCCCACGGCTGCCATTCCTTTAAATGATGAACAATACATTAATATAAATATATATTGTATATATATAATTTTTATTTATAAAATATATATTTAATATATTATATATTATTTGTTGTGTTTTGTGTGGTGTGTGTTGTGGTGTGTGTGTGTGTGTGGGTGTGTGTGTGTGGTGGGTCGTGCGTGCGTGGTGTGTACCCACACACACACACACCCCCACACCCCAACACATTATATATATAATAATATATATATATTATATATATATTTATATTCTATACATAACATTATAATAATCCCGTGTGTGTGTTTTGGATATATATTTATTATATATAATAAATATATATATTATTATATATAAAAAAAAATTTATATTAACACGCATCCTGTGGGGGTGTGTGTATGTATTTTTTATGATGTTGTAGTATTATGTATGATATATGTATTACATACTACATAAGCATCATCATACTCATACATAATACATACTGTAATATGTATTATTCCCTGTATGTATGTATATACATACTGTATGTAGATTTTATATATACATGATGTATTTGTATAACTGCATGTATGTATGTTGTATTACTTTTAATGTATGTTGTAAAAAAAAAATAATTTAATATAATCATGTAGATTACATACTGTAGTATTTTAAACATGTATGTAATTTGTAAACTGTATTATGTATTATATACATACATTAGTATGATGTATGATATACTCATACATGTATGTTGTAGTATGTATATACATACATAATGTAGTATTATGTATGTTATAAAAACCATGTGAAACAAAAAAGGGGCTCAGCTTACCCCCTAATGTTTTTGTAAACGAAAGAAAGTGTGAAACAGAGACAAAAAAGCCAGGGTCAAGGGGTGAAATGTGGGTGGCACACGGAAAAATTTTTTGTTTTTTTTGTACCTTTCCCCCCCTCAGATGACTCGGGTTTAAAAAAAAAAAAAAAAAAAAAGGATGCATCAACTGCAAGCACAAAAGCATAAGTAAGATATTTTATTTTGTATTTCATGTATCTTGTTTTTTGATTTTTTTCTTTTTTGTGTATTTTAAAAAATTTAAATTAATAGCTTCAAAAATAGACATAAGAAAAACCGACTGATGGGAATTTTTTGACAAACTTGGGTTAAAAGAGAAAAGGAAATAAAATAAATATTACGTGTTTGACTTTATCCATTTTATTTAAACGTAATTCACCAGCATGTTCTATTACAATATTAATTTTTTTAAACCCCGTATAATTCTTTTGCAACAAACGAACGTTCCCTCTATGTTTTCATGCCCCTTAAAAAAAATGCAAAAAAAGTTTAACATATAATTTTGGGGGCACAAAGTCCCCTCAAGTTCCTTTAAAAAAAACTACTCAGAACCCAAAATACTTTTTATGGTATTTGTGGTGCATATAATACCGCATAAAACAGCTACGGGGTAGTAAAAGAAAATTCTTTTAAATTAAGAAATCTGTTTTACTGGTTTACTTAAAAATTTTCTTTCGCAATTTTAAAGGGAAAACAGACCTGATGAAAAAAATTATGGGGTCAGTGAAAAAGGAGAAAACTGATTTAAACATTTTAAAGCGAAAATACTTCAAAAAAAGACAAAACCCCAAAAAAGCGAAAAAAATAATTTAGAAATTGGAAAAATAAATTGCACCCGGGGGGACGACGTTAGAACCCAGTTTTTTGGGAATTTGCTTCTACACCAAAAGGCAAAGTTCCCTTTTTGGATCGAAATATCGATAATTATTCAGATTTAGTTTTAAAGTCTGTTCAATCACACAAATAATGCCCCTAAATGTTGCCAAAAAATAAAAGGGAAAAGGGGACGATGTCCCAGGGGCCAAAAAAAAGAGGTGGGGAAAACAAACAATAATTTTAATATAAAAAATAAATAAATAAAAATGAACCTAGGAACCGGGAAAGGGGGGGGAGATTAATTGTTTTTTTTCATAGGGAGAGACAGTACAGACCGCCAAAAGGATATGTGGAGACAGTGGGGGACAAAACCTTACACACCACAAAAATCAGTGCCCCTCGTCCAAGGCAACTCCAATTCACAAAAGTTGCATGCGAGTGGTGTTGCATTTTTTCAGGTTCTTTTTTCTTCTTTTGTTCATCATATCTATCTATTTTCTCTCTCTCTCCTCCTCCCCCTCCTCTTCTCTCTCCCTCTCTCTTCTCCTCTTCTCTCTTCCTCTCTCCCTCTTTTTCTCTCTCTCTCTTCTCCTCCTCCTCCTCTCTCTTTTCTCTCTCTCTCTCTTCTTTTATATATATATATTAAAATTATAATATATATATATATATTAATTTATAATTTCCCAAAATTTTGTGGCAAAAGACATCAAAGAACAAAAAAACACCACACACACACACAAAATAAAATTATTATTTATATAATAATATATATATATATATTATATTATTTTAATTGTTGTGTGGGGTTGGGTGGTGTGTGTAATTTTAAATTATTAATAGAATTATATAATTTAATATTTTATATATTTAATTAACTCCCCCGGGTCAAAATTTTTCTTTGGTTATGATTTTGTCAAGGGATGCAGCTGTTCCCCTCCCCCCCACGCAGCGGGGTGGACCAAAAGGGAACGGAAAAGGATGCATTTGTACCATCGGGCGCCCAGGTTTGCCAAAAAGAGGTCACAAGCGACTTTGAACCCCTTGGGGATTTTTCCCTCAGGGTTATCTCATGAACCCTTTTTTAAATCTTAAGACCAAAAGGGCAGTAAATTTGTTTTGTATAGGGGGACTCCCATAGCTTCTGACCATGCACACGAATTTCAAGGCGCAGTTTTTTGTATAGGGGAACCCATTATATATATAAATTATATATATATAAAATATATTAATATATATATAAATATATTTTATTTTAATGTGATGTGTATGTTATATAGTAATACATAATGTATAATATAAAATTTAACAAAAATGTATAATAGGGTTATATTTTTTTAAATATACATATACATAATTTTACCATATTTTAATTATATATTAAATATATATATATATATAATAGTCAAAAACATTTTTACTATAATGTGTATACATAAAATAATATATATAAAAAATAATATTATATATTATTTATATTTTATTTTATAATTTAATTTATTTATATATACACACACTATACAAAATTCATATAATAAAACATATAATATATACATACACAAACTTCCACCCCAATACACATACACATACACATACACTACACATCAAAAATATACTCATACAACCACCCACACACCACACACAAAACACACACCCACACACACACACCACACCACACACACACATAATTATATATTTTATATTATATATATATTTTTTTATATATAATATATATATATATTTTTGTGTGTGTGGGTGTGTGTGTGTGTGTTTTGGGTTTTGTGTGTTGTTTTGGTTAGTATACAGTGCATGAAAATGTATAAAATTCATATATGATATATTAATATATTATTATATATATATATATTATATATTATATTATTTTAATGTGTGGGTGTGTGGGGTGTTGTTAATTAATATTTTTAATATATATTATATATATAATATATTTAAAATTTTATATTATATTATATATATTAACATTATGGTTTACAAACTGTAATGTATGTGTGTGGTGTGTGGTGGTGTTTGTGTGTATTCTATATCAATTATATATATATATATTAATTTATATTTAATATTATATATACAGAAAAAGGAGAGAAAAAACATACAAAAAAGAAAGGGGAGTAAAGACAGAGAGAGAACAGCATCCGGACACATGTATTCAAAAAAATGATTTTTATGCTTTTCCCCCCGAACAGGGGTTTTAAAGAGATTACAGCGCAATGCCCGTGGTTTCGTCCGTTGCTGAGCTCTCCTTTCTTCTAAGCGGGTTTTAATTTCATGCGTCCCTTCAAAAGTTTTGTGTTTTGGCGCCCTTCTAGCAGGCACTTGGAAAACTTCGGCTCGTCTGAAAGCCGAGACGCCCGAAAAGGGGGGCGGTTCCCAAAAAGTTTTGCGCACAAAACGCGGGAAATTTGCCCCTTAGCCTGTTTTTTGTTTTTTTTTTGGATCGTTTTGCTGTTTTTTGGGCTCTTTTGCATTTTTTCCCTGATTTCTTTTCCCGTAAGTTTTTGTTTTTGTGATACTTTTTGGAGACTTCATGACATAAGAAAATATCCCCCAAACACACCAACACCACACACACACACCCCACACAAAAACCCACACACACACACACAACACACCCCCAGCCCCCCACAAAACACACAATATATAAATATAATATAATTATAAATATTTTATATATATATATAATTATATATATTATATATAAAATTTTTGTGTGTGGTGTGTGTAAAAATATAATATATATATTTTATATAAAAATTATATAAAATATTTTATAATTATAAATATATATATATATTAATATCTATATATAATAATATTTTATATTTGTTTGTGTGGTGTGTGGTTTTGGTGTGTGTTGTGTGGGGGCTGGGTTTGTGTGTGTGTGTGTGTGGTGTGTGTGTTGTGTGGTTTTGGGGGTGTGTTTATGTAGTGTTGAGGCCACGGTGGCCAACTTTTAAGGCCCGGGACTCAGCTGTCACGACGGCAATCTGATTCGGGGGTTCGCCCCCCCTGCCGGCGCGGTCCCTTTGGGGAAAGGGGAACTTCACCTCGTTTGCCTCTAGCCGCGGGGTAGGCAACCCAACCCCAAAAGTCAGTGCCGTCCCAGTCCGGGTAAATAGAAGGGTGACTCAAAAAAAACCCCGAGCGGAAGGCAACCGGAAAACCACCGCTCTAAAATCCCAAAGAAAATCAGGAATCCTGATCCCCACCCCCTTGTGAGATGGGCACTTAAAAAAAATATATTATATATGTGGGGTGTGTATAAATAAAAAATAAAAAATATTTTATAATTAAAATTTATAATATAATTTAATTTCTTATATATAAAAATAAAATAAATATTAAAATTTATAATATAAATAAAATTATATAATAAAAAAATTTTTAAAATTTATATATATTTTTAAAAAAAATTATATAAAAATTTTATATATTTTTTCATATTTTTAATTAATTTAAATTTTAATATATAATTATAAAAAAATAAAAAATTTATTCTATATATATAATATTATATAATATATATAAAATATATTTTTCCCAAAAATAAATATTATGATATTATATATATAATAAATTATATAAATGTAAATATATATATATATATATTTATTTTATTTTAATTTAAAAGAAAATTTTTATTTTAAAATTTATAATTTTTATATATAAAATATTTTAATTTTATGAAAATTTTATATAATTTAATATATACATTATATATATATAATGTAAATATTTATATATTTTATAATATTAATATATAATTATTTTACATATTTATATATACCCCCCCCTTAAAATTATATTTTTTTTTTTAGTGCCCTATCTCCAAGGACGTTGGGATCATGGTTTCCATGATTTTTTTGGAAATTTAAGCGGTGGTTTGCCGTTGCCTTCCTCGGTGTTTTTTTAGTCACCATCCTATTTACCCCGGTGGGACCGGCATGACTTTTGGGGTTTGGGTTTCCCACCCAGCGGCTAGGCAGGCAAAACGGGGAAGTTTTTTGCCCAAGGGACAACGCGCCGGAGGTGTCGAACCCTCGAACTCAGATGCCCTCGTGAAATCTTAGTCCCTCTCTCCCCTTTTCCCCCGTGGCCTCACAACAAACAAACACCACACACACACACACAAACACACAACACCACACACACACCCACACACGCACACACGCACCACACAACACAACACAAAACACACCACCCACATTTATAATATATATTTTAAAGTATTATATATATTTAATATTAATATATATTTAATAAATATAAAATATATATTAAAAATATAATATATTATA
>NW_023647508.1:0-7204 GCF_015228065.2 Penaeus monodon
TTAATTTTTATAATTTATTTTTACTTATTTTATTGTAATTAAAATTTTATACAGTATATTACAGTAATAAATATATTGAAATAATGATATAATAATGATTTTTAAAAACGTTATTATGTTATAATAGTTATTACAAATTATTATTGTTATTAGTATAGATTTTTAATTCTATTTATACTGATAATTGCAATAATTAAATATCTAATTGCAATAATGAATGAATAATAATTGCAATAATAATGATAAATGATGTATATAATGATAATGATGATGATAATGATAATAATGATGATAATCATGATAATATGATGATAATAACATTGTGTCCATACATATGAAAAAAAAGGAAGAAAAAAATAAAGATAAAAAAGGAAAGAAAAAAACCAAAATCCTAAAGGAAAATCAAGGGAATAGTTTTTACCTCCAATGATGATTTTGGCAATTCATTAGGTAATAATGAATATATTAGAATTATTAATCATGACAATTAGATGATAATAGAATATGAAATTTGGGTAAATGATGAGATTAATATTATTCTATTATCATTATGGTTTCATTATTATCATTATTATATTTATTATTATTTATTATTATTATTATATATTATTATTATTATTATTTATTATTATATTATTCCAAAATATATTATACTGTAATTATGACCCAAAAAAATATATAAAGTAATAATATAAATAATAATAATAGTTATAATATTATTATAATATTTTATGATTATTATTATCAAATTATTATTTTTTTATGTTATATTGTAATAATTATTATAACAGTATAATTACAGTAATAATTATTTAATAAATAATTATATAATAATCGATTAATTAAATAACGTATTATTATTGTTATATTATTGTTATTACTATATTATTGTATTGTTTTCTATTATTAATGTAAATTATATAGTATAACTGTCAATAAATGCAATAATAATATAATAATTGCAATAATAATGATAATAATTGCAATAATGATGATAATAATGATAATGATGATAATGAAATGACGATAATGATGATGAAAATAATGATAATAAAACATGATAATAATGATTGGTATATATAATGTTTAAAAAAAAAGGTACAAGAAAAAAAATCCCAAAAGTCGAAAAAGCGGCAAAATCTAGCAATATGTAGCCTTTTGAGAGTAGACTCTAAAATGACGTTTTTTCCATTCATTTGATGATTCTGGCAATTATTAGGGTAATAATGATAATAATTACCAGAATCTATTAATCATGACAATAATGATGATAAAAGTGAGAATAAAGAGAATTTGGATAACATTTGATGATTATTAACATTATTGCTATTATCATTATTATCATTATTATTATCATTATTATTATTATTATTATTATTATTATTATTATTATTATTATTATTATTATTATTATTATTATTATTATTATTATTATTATCTAATTTTGAAATATTAGTATATTGCCAAAATTATATTATAATAATAATGACATATAATTATAATAATAAGTATATTATAATAATTTATTAATATAATATTGTTTATTATATTATTATTTTATTTTTATCATTTATTATTTTTAATGTTAAAAATTATAAAATAATTATTATAACAGTAATAATAAAGTAAACGAAATTTAAATTTAAAAAATGATATAAAAAATGATTATAAAAAAGGGTTTTTAGGTTATTATTTTTGTTTATTACTATTAAATTTTGTAGTTGTTATTATTTTGATGTAAAATTTTTTTATAACGCAAAAAATTTCAATAAAAAAATGATAAAAATTGCAAAAATGATTATAATAATTTCAATAAATTTTGATAAACATTATGAAAAGATGATAATGACGAAATGGGTTGGAACGATAATAAAATGATAATCATGTAAAATGATATAAAAACAGGGAAATTTCTTCCTTATATAATAAAAACGGGGAAAAAAAAATAAATCCCAAAAATTTGAAAAAAAACGGAAAAAACTGGAAAAATACCTTTTTTGAGAAAAACCTTTCCCAAAAAGGGCGTTTTTTTTTATTTATTTTATGATTTTGGAAATTTTTAGGGTAATTGATAAAAATTTCAAATTTTATTAAAATTTTGACAATAAAGATGATAAAAATGAGAAAAAAAGAATTTGGATAAAAATTTGAGAGATTAATATTTTTTTAAATATTATCATTTTTATTACAAATTTTTAACATTATCCTTATTATAAAAATTTTATTATTATTATTATTATATTTATTATTATTTTTTATATTATTATTAAAATTTTTTTATTTAATATTATTAAATTTTTATTTAAAATTTTTAGTATTATTTTCCAAAAAAAAATATTAAACCCGTAATAATAACAAAATAAAATTAAGGATAAAAATAAAAATACAATTTTTTAATATTGTTTTTTAAAAATTATTTTTGTTTTTATTACATTTATTTTTTTTTAATGGGGAGGGTTTGTAAAAAATAATTTTTATAACTGTAAAAAATTTCAGTAAAAACGATATTTAAATTTAAAAAAAAGATACAAAAATGATTATAAAAAAGTTATTATTTTTAAATTTTTTGTTATTAATATTATTAATATTGTTTTTAGTATAGAAGTAAAATTATTAATTTTTAACTGCAAAATTGCAATAATAATGATAGAAATTTCAATTAAAGATGATAATAATTGCAAAATATGAAAAGGGTTTTTAAAGGGTGGGTGATAACGTTTAAAAAGGAAAGAAATCATATAATAGATTTATAATAACCCGGAATTTTTGTCCCCTTAAAATAATGAAAAAAAATTTAAAAAAAAAAAAAAAAATCCGAAAAATTTGAAAAAGCGGCAAAAACTAGGAAAAAATCCTTTTTAAAATAGACTCCAAAAAGAGTTTTTTTCCATTTTTTTGATTTCAGGAAAATTTTTAGGGTAATTATAATAAAAAACCAAAAATTTCCCTTTCTCATTAAAAAATAAGAGGGTAAAAATGAGAATAAAAGGAAAATTTGGGGAAAAAAATTTTGGTGATTATTAAATTATTACTATTATAATTTCATTATCATTATTATCATTATTATTATTATTATTATTTTTATTTAAATTATTTTTATTATTATTATTTTTATTATTATTATTAAATTTTTTTTTTTTTTTTTTTATTATTTTTATTACTTTAAATTTTTAGTATTATTGGGCCCCCAAAAAATATTATAACTGTAATAAAAAACAAAAAAAAAAAAATTTTAAAAAGTATAAAATTTTAATAATTTTAATTGTTATAAATTTTATTAAAAATTTTTTATTTTTAATTTTTATTATTAATTTTTTTTTTTTTGCTGGTAGTATAATTGTAAAAAAAATTTAAAACAGTAAAATTACAATTATAACCCATATTAATTGAAAAAATGATTAAATAATTATTATAAAAAACGTTATTATTGTTATTATTTTTGTTTTTAAAATTATTTTTTTGTGTTTTTATTAGTAAGAGTAAATTATATATTATAACTGCCCAAAAATTGCAAAAATTATGGAAAAAATTTATATAATTTATATAAAATTTTATGTAATGATGATAATGATGATAATGTGAGATAACCCATAAAAAATGAATTTTTTTAAACCGGGTAATAAGATGATAAAAACAGGAAATTGTGTCCCTATTAAATTTAAAAAAAGGGAAAAAAAAAAAAATCTTTAAAAATTTGGGAAAAAGCGGCAAAAACAGCCAAATATACCTTTTAGATTTTGACCCTTTAAAATGATTTTTTTCCATTCATTTTATGATTCCGGGAAATTTTTTAGGTAATAATGAAAAATTTTAATTTCCAGAAAAAATTTTTAAAAATTGGAAAAAATAATTTTGATAAAAATTAAAAAAAGAGATTTTTGGATAACTTTTTATGAAATTTTTAAAAATAAAAAAACAATATCCCTTATTTTTATTTTTATTATCATTTTTATTTTATTTTTTATTATTTTTTTTTATTTATTAATTTTTTTTTAATTTTTATATTTTTTTTTTTTTTTTTTTTTTTTTTTTATCACTACTTTAAATTTTTAATATTTTGCCAAAAAAAAATATTTTTAACTGTAATAAAACAAAAAATAATAATAATAATAAAAATAATTATAATAATATTTAAATTTTATAAAAAATTTTTTTATTAAAATTATTATTATTATTATTTCATTAATTTTTTTTTTTTTACTGGTATTTTTTAAATTTTAAAAAATAATTTTTATAAAAAGGGAATAATTACAGTAAAAACTTATTAATTAAAAAAAATGATATAAATAAATATTATAAAAAAGTTATTATTTTTTTTATTATTGTTATTACATTTTTTATTGTAGTTTATTTGTATAATTTTTAAAATTATATATTATAACCCGCAATAAATTTCAAAAATTATGATTAAATTGCAATAATGTGATATAATTGCAAAAGGGATAATGATGATGTTTAAAGATGATAATAAGATGTAATATAAAAATGATTATAATGTGGGATAACGATAATAATGATGATAATCAGACTTAAAGAGAATAATAAAAAGGAAATTTTGTCCATATAAATAAAAAAAAAAGGGAAAAAAAAAAAAAATCCCAAAAGTCGAAAAAAACGAAAAAAAACCCAGCGAAAAATAGCCTTTTTAGAGTAAAACCCCCAAATTACGGGTTTTTTCCCTTTATTTTATGATTTGGGAATTTTAGGGTAAAAATATAAATAATTACCCAAAATTTTTATTAACATGGAAAAATAAAAGCGATTTAAAAAATGAGAATAAAAAGAATTTTTAAAAATTTGAAAGATTAAATTAAAATTATTTCTATTATCCCTTTTTATTATCATTTATTATTATTTTTATTATTTTTATTTATTATTATTATTATTTTTTTATTATTATTTTTTTATTTTATTATTTTATTCTTTTTATTGTATTATTGCCCAAAAAAATATTTTAACTTAAAAATAAAAAATAATTAAATTTAAAAAGTATAAATTTTAAAAAATCAATTGGGGAAAAATATTGTTATTAATATTATTATTGGGATTATTAAACATTTTTTTATTTTTACTGGGATGTAAATTTTAAAAATGATTATTAAAAAAGTTAATTACATAATAACGATATTAATTTAAAAAATGTATAAAAAATTTTTTTTAAAAAAAGTTTTTTTATTGTTTTAATTATTGTTTTTTTCTATTATTATTGTAGTTGGGTTTTTAGTATAAATGTAAAAATTTTTATTATAATACAAAATTTCAATAAAAAGGTAATAAATTTCAAAATGAGGGTAAAAATTGCAATAATTTTGGGTAATGTGGTGATAATGATGATAAAGATGATGAAAAAACGATAATCATGGGGGATAATGGGGATAATAAGAAGGGTAAAACAGGAAATTTTGGGCCAAATAATAAAAAAAGGGAAAAAAAAAAAAAAAATCCCAAAACCCCTTAAAAAACGGCAAAAACTAGGGGAAATATAGCCTTTTAGGTAGACCCAAAAAGACGTTTTTTTCCCTTCATTTTTATATTTTTCCGGGAAATTTTTAGGGTAATAAGATATAATTACCGAATTCCCATTAATTTATGACAAAATGATGAAAAAAAGGGGAGAATAAAGAAATTTGGGGTAACAATTTTATGGGTTATTAAAATTTTTTAGTATTATTTTTTTATTATCATTTTTATCATTTTATTTATTTTATTATTACTATTATTATTAATTTTTTTATTAATTTTTATTATTATTTTTTAGATTATTTATTATATTTTTTATATTTTTATTATTATTATTTTATTTATTAAATTTTTATTAATTTTTATTACTTTTAAAATTAGTATTTTTGCCAAAAAATATATTTTAAACGGGAATAAAAAACAATAATATTTTAAAAATAAGTTTTAATTTTAATAATACTTTAAATTTTTATAATTTGTTTTTAAAATTATTATTTTTTTATTTTTCATTTTATTATTTTTTTTCTGGTGTATAAATTTTAAAAAATAATTTTATAACAGTAAAAATTCAGTAAAAAAAGAAATTTAATTTTAAATAATGATTAAATAATGAAAAATTTTAAAAAAATTATTCTTGTTATTTTTTTGTTATTTCTATATTTATTGTAGTTGTTATTTGCAGAGATGAAAAATTTTATATTATAACTGCAATAATTGCAATAATAATGATAATAATTGCAATAATGATGATAATAATTGCAATAATGATGATAATGATGATGATTATGATGATAATGATGATAATGTTGATGATAACGTTAATAATGATGATAATCATGATAATAATGATGATAATAACAGGAATTGTGTCCATATATAATAAAAAAAAATGTAAAAGAAAGAAAATCCCAAAAGTCGAAAAAGCGGCAAAATCTAGCGAAATATAGCCATTTGAGAATAGACTCCAAAATGACGTTTTTTCCATCATTGATGATTTGGCAATTATTAGGGTAATAATGATAATAATACCAGAATTTCATTAATCATGACAATAATGATGATAAAAGTGAGAATATAGAGAATTTGGATAACATTTGATGATTATTAATATTATTGCTATTATCATTATTATTAACATTATTATGATTATTATTATTATTATTATTATTATTATTATTATTATTATTATTATTATTATTATTGTTATTACTTTAATATTAGTATTATTGCCAAAAAATATATTATAACTGTAATAATAGCAATAATAATAATAATAAGTATAATTATAATAATACTAATTGTTATAATATTGTTATTAATATTATTATTGTTATTATTATCATTATTATTATTGTTATTGGTAGTATAATTGTAAAAATAATTATTATAACAGTAATAATTACAGTAATAACGATATTAATTGAAATAATGATGATAATAATTGCAATAATGATGATAATGATGATGATAATGATGATAATGATGATGATAACGGTAATAATGATGATAATCATGATAATAATGATGATAATAACAGGAATTGTGTCCATATATAATAAAAAAGGTAAAAGAAAAAAAATCCCAAAAGTCGAAAATGCGGCAAAATCTAGCGAAATATAGCTTTTGAGAATAGACTCAATAAAATGACGTTTTTTGCATCATTGATGATTGGCAATTTAAGGGTAATAATGTAATAATTACCAGAATTCTATTTAACATGGAATAAAGGGAAAAAAGGAAAAAA
>NW_023647509.1:0-7202 GCF_015228065.2 Penaeus monodon
AAAATCATAAATATAAAATAAAATAATGATATTAATAACAATATTATAAACAATTCGTATTATATATTATACTTATTATTATTATTTTGTTATTATTACATTATATTATATTTTGGCAATAATACTAATAATTAAAGTAATATAATATAATAATATAATAATATAATAATAAATAATAATAATTATATAATGATATAATGATAAATATATAATATAAAATAATCATCAAATGTTATCCAATTCTCTTTTTCTCACTTTTATCTATCATTATTGTCATGATTAATAGAATTCAGGTAATTATTATCATTATTACCCTAATAATTGCCAATCATCAAATGAATGGAAAAACGTCATTTTGGAGTCTACTCTCAAAAGGCTTATTTCGCTAGATTTTGCCGCTTTTTCGTTTGATTCTTTTTGATTTTTTTTTATATTACCATTTTTATTATGCACAATTCCTGTTATTACATTATTATCGATCATCATCATTATATCTTTATCATCATTATCATTTATTATCATCATTTCATATTATCATCATTATTGCAATTATTATAATCATTATTGCAATAATGATTATTCATTATACTAACATACAATAAAATATTAATAACAATAATACAAATTTTAATAATATTATAATATAATATTATTATAATTAATTAATATATATATATTTATTAATAATATAATAATTAATATATAATAATATATAATAATATAATAATATATAATAATAATATAATAATTAATAATATATAATATATATAATAATAAAAATAATAATAATAATTATATAAAATTTATTATTCATAATTTATAAATATATATATTAATATTATATATTAATACAATTATTCCAATATTTCAATTATTGACTTTTTGGATTCTTAAAATTATTTGTCTATTTACGCTTATTTTCGCATTTGATTTTTTTTCTTATGATTTTTTTATTACTCTCTTTATTATCTATTTTCCGATTTTTCATTTATTTATTTTATCATATTTCTTTTTCATCATTATTCATTATCATCATTTTCAATTATTTCATCATTATTGCAAATTAATATTATTAATTATTCATTATAATTATATTTTTTATACATTTATATACAATAAATAATATAGTATACATTAATATACAATAATAACGTTTTATAATATTATTTAATATTATTTTAATTAATATCTTACAGTAATTATTACTGTTATAATAATTATTTTGACAATTATACTACCAGTAAAAATAATAATAATGATAATAAAACAAATAATAATAATATAATAATAATAAAATAAATAATAATAAAATAATATATAATATTATATAATATATAATAATAATAATATATATTAATAATATAATATAATACTAATAATTATAACTCAAATTTACCAATTCTTTTATTCTCATTTTATTATTATTCTTATACTTAATAATTCAGTATTATTTATTATTAATAAACTAATTTGGATCTACTATCAAAATCATTTTGAGATTTCAATTTTCATTTTTGCATTTTTTTCTTTTCTTTTTTTTATATGAACATTCTTATTTATCATATTATATAATTACATTATTATATATTTATCATATAACATTATATTATATCATATATCATCATTATATCATTATTCAATTATTATCATCATTATTGCAATATTATCATATTAATGAATTATTCAGTTATAATAATTTTTTACATCTATACTAATAACAATAAATATAATAAATATATAATAACATATAATAACGTTATAATATTATAATATTATTATATTTATTTTAATTAATATCGTTATCACTGTAATTATTACTGTTATAATAATTATTTTGACAATTATACTACCAGTAAAAATAATAATGATAATATATAACAATAATGATATTAATAACAATATTATATACAATTCGTATTATTATAATTATACTTATTATTATTATTATTGTTATTATTACAGTTATATATATATTTTGGCAATAATACTAATAATTAAGTAATAATATAATATAATAATAATAATAATAATATAATAATATATAATAATAATAATATAATATAATAATATAATAATATAATAATGATAATAATTATAATAATGATAATAATATAATAATATAATATAATATAATAATCATCAATGTTATCCAAATTCTCTTATTTCACTTTTATCATCATTATTTTCATTATATAAATTCAGTAATTATATCATTATTACCCTAATATTCCAAATATCAAATATAATGGAAAAAAGTCATTTTGGAGTCTACTCTCAAAGGCTATATTTCGCTAGATTTTGCCGCTTTTTCGACTTTTGGGGTTTTTTTTCTTTTACCTTTTTTATTATATATGGACACAATTCCTGTTATTATCATTATTTTTATCATGATTATCATCATTATTATCGTTATCATCATCATTATCATCATTATCATCATTATCATCATCATTATCATCATTATTGCAATTATTATCATCATTATTGCAATAATTATACATTATTAATGCAATTATTTGCAGTTATAATAATATTTTACATCATACTAATAACAACTACAATAATAATAGTAATAAACACTATAATAACATAATAAGTTTTTTATATCTTATTTATATCATTATTTTAATTATTTCGTTATCACTGTAATTATTACTGTTATAATAATTATTTGACAATTATACTACCAGTAAAAATAATAATATAAAAATAACATAATGATATTATAACATATTATAACAATTCGTATTATTATATTATACTTATTATTATTATATATTGTTATTATTACAGTTATAATATATATTTTGCAATAATACTATAATTAAGTAATAATAATAATATAATATAATATAATATATAATAATAATAATAATAATAATAATAATAATAATAATAATAATAATGATAATAGGATACTAATAATGATAATAGTAATAATATTAATAATCATCAAATGTTATCCAAATTCTCTTTATTCTCACTTTATCATCATTATTGTCATGATTAAATAAATTCAGGTATTTTATCATTCTTACCCTACTAATTTGCCAGAATCATCCAATGAATGGAAAAAACGTCAGTTGGAAGTCTACTCTCAAAAGGCTATATTTCGCTAGATTTTGCCGCTTTTTTCGACTTTTGGGATTTTTTTTCTTTTTACATTTTTTTTTATTATATTGGACAGAAATTCTGTTATTATCATCATTATTATCATGATTATCATGCATTAGTATCGTTATCATCATCATGATCATCATTATCATCATTATCATCATCATTATCATCATTATTGCCAATTATTATACATCATTATTGCAATAATATATCATTATTATGCAATTATGCAGTTTATAAATAAGATTTTACATCTATACTAATAACAACTACAATATAATAGTAATAACACTAATCATACAATATAACGTTTTATAATTCATTATTTAGTATCATTATTTTAATTAATATCGTTATCAATGTAATTATTACTGTTATAATAATTATTTTGACAATTATACTACAGTAAAATAACCTAATGATAATATAACAATAATGATGATTAATAACAATATTATAACAATTCGTATTATTATAGTTATAATTTATTATTGATTATTATTGTTATTATCCAGTTATAATATATTATTTTGCAATAAAGACTAATATTAAAGTAATAATAATAATACATAATATAATGTATAATAATTACTAATTAATGATAATAATGATATAATAATGATAATAAGTTAATAATATTAATATCCTCAAATGTTATCCAAATTCTCTTCTTCTCACTTTTTATCATCATTTATTGTCATGATTACTAGAATTCCGGTAATTATTATCATTATTACCTACTCAATTGCCAGAATCATCAAATGAATGGCAAAAACGTCATTTTGGGTCTACTCTCAAAAGGCTATATTTTCGCTAGATTTTGCCGGCTTTTTTTTTTCCGACTTTGGGATTTTTTTTCTTTTACCTTTTTTATTATTATTGACACAATTCCTGTTAGTATCTCATTATTATCATGATTATCATCATTATTAATCGTTATCATCCTCATTTCATCATTATCATCATTTACACTCATCATTACAATCAATAGTGCAATTATTATCATCATTAGATTGCAATCATTATTATCATTATTATGCAATTATTCAGTTATAATATATATTTTTTACATCTATACTCATAACAACTCAATAATAATAGTAAATAACACTAATAATAACAATCATAACTTTTATAATCATTATTTATATCCTTTTTTAATTAATACGTTATCACTGTAATTATTACTGTGTTATAATAATTATTTTTGACATTATACTACAGTAAAAATAATAATAATGATAATAATAACAATAATGATATTAACTAACCGATTATAACAGTCTATTATTCTAATTATACATTTATTATTAGTATTATTGTTATTATTACAGTTATAATATATATTTTGGCAATAATCTACTAATTAAAGTAATAATAATAATAATCATAATAATAATATAATAATCCTATAAATAACATAATACTAATAATAATAATAATAATAATAATCATAATAATGATAATAATTATCATATTGATGATGATGATAATAATAATGCTATAGTAATAATATTAATACTCATCAATGTTATCCCACATTCTCTTTCTTCTCACTTTATCATCATTTTGGTCATGATTACTAGAATTCAGGTATTATTATCAATTATTACCCTAATAATTGCCAGAATCATCAAATGAATGGAAAAAAACGTCATTTTTGGGTCTACTGCTCAAAGCATATTCGCTAGATTTTTGCCGCTTTTTCGACTTTTGGATTTTTTTCTTTTACTTTTTTTTATTATACTATTGGACCCAATCCTGTTATTTCATCTTATTAGCATGATTATCATCATTATTATCGTTATCACTCATTTATCATCATTATCATCATTATCTCATCATTATCATCATTATTGCAATTATTATCATCATTCTTGCAAGAATTAATCATTATTAATGCAATTTTGGCGTTATAATATATATTTTTACATCCTATAACTAATAACAACTACATAATAATAGTAATACACTAATAATAACAATAATACCGTTTTATAATCATTATTTATATCATTATTTTTATTATATCGTTATCACTGTAATTATTACCTGTTATAAACATAATTATTTTGACAATTCTACTACCAGTAAAATAATAATAATGATAATAATAACCATAATTATAGTAATAACACTATTAATAACAATTCGTATTATTATAATTATACTTATTATTATTAATTATTGTTTATTTATTACAGTTATAATATAATATTTTGGCATAATACTAATAATTAAGTAATAATAATAATAATAATACTTATAACTAATAATAATAATAATAAATCCATAATTAATAATAATAATATATAATAATCATAATCATAATAATGATATTAATTATATAATGTAATACAATATGATCATATAATGAATAATAGAAATACATATTAATGATCATCAATGTTTATCCAAAATATCCTCTTTATTCTCACTTTTATCATCATTATTGTCAGGAATAATAGAATTCAGTTAATTATTATCATTATTACCCTAATAATGCCAGAATCATCAATGAATGGAAAACAACGTCATTTGGAGTCTACTCTCAAAAGTCTATATTTCGCTAGATTTTGCCGCTTTTTCGACTTTTGGATTTTTTTTCTTTACTTTTTTATTATATATGGACACAATTCCTGTTATATATCATCATTATTATCATGATTATCATCATTATTATCGTTATCATCATCATTCATCATTATCATCATTATCATCATCATTATCATCATTATTGCAATTATTACATCATTATTGCAATAATATCATTATTAATGCAATTATTGCAGTTATAATATATATATTTTACATCTATACTAATAACAACTACAATAATAATAGTAATACAATAATAATAACAATAATAACGTTTTTATAATCATTATTTATATCATTATTTTAATTAATATCGTTATACTGTAATTATTACTGTTATAATATTATTTTGACAATTATACTACAGTAAAAATAATAATAATGATAATAATAAACATAATGATATTAATAACAATATTATAACAATTCGTATTATTATAATTATACTTATATTTTATTATCTGTTATTATTCAGTTTATATATATATATTTTTGGCAATAATATCTATAATATAAAGTAATAATAATAATAATATATTATATATAATAATAATAATATAATATATAATATAATATAATAATATATAATTAATAATTATAATATGATAATAATGATAATAATAATGATAATAGTCAATAATATATAATCACAATGTTATCCAATTCTCTTTATTCTCACTTTTAATTACTATCATTATTGTCATGATTAATAGAATTCAGGTAATTATTATCATTATTACCCTAATAATTGCCAGAATCATCAAATGAATGGAAAAAACGTCATTTTGGAGTCTACTCTCAAAAGGCTATATTTCGCTAGATTTTGCAGCTTTTTCGACTTTTGGGATTTTTTTTCTTTTACCTTTTTTTTTATTATATATGGACACAATTCCTGTTATTATCATCATTATTATCATGATTATCATCATTATTATCGTTATCATCATCATTACTCATTATCATCATTATCATCATCATATCATCATTATTGCAATTATTATCATCATATTGCAATAATTATCATTATTATTGCAATTATTGCAGTTTTTATAATTATATTTTTACATCTATACTAATAACAACTACAATAATAATAGTAATAACAATAATAATAACATAATACGTTTTTTATAATCATTATTTATATCATTTATTTTAATTAATATCGTTATTACTGTAATTATTACTGTTATAATAATTATTTTTACAATTATACTACAGTAAATATAATATGATAATAATACATAATGATATTAATAACAAATTATAACATTCGTATTATTATAATTATACTTATTTATTATTATTGTTATTATTACAGTTATAATATATTTTTGGCAATATACTAATAATTAAAGTAATAATAAATAAATAATAATAATAATAAAATAATAATAATAATAATAAAAATAAAATAATAATTAATAATAATAAATGATAATAAAATATAATGATTAAAAAAATGATAATAATAATTAATAATAAAA
>NW_023647510.1:2500-5000 GCF_015228065.2 Penaeus monodon
ATATTATATATCAATAATAAAAAATAAAGGTATAAAAAATATTAATACTAATCGAAAAATCGAAAAAGCGGCAAAATGTAGCGAAAAATTTTCTTTTTCGAGTATACTCCCAAAAATTTGTTTTTTCCATTCATTTTTTGATTTGGGGGAAAAATAGAGTAATAAGATAATGATTACAAATTTCCCCTTAACTGACAATAAAAAGAATTTTGGATAACATTTATTATTATTATTATTATTTCATTATCATTATTATTATCATTATAATTACATTATTATTTTCATTATTATTTTTATAATTTTTATTATTAATTTTTTTATTTTTTATTATTTAATATTTTTATTATTACTTTTTTTATTTATTATTACAAAAAATATATCATAACTGTTTTTAAAAATAAATAATAAGTAAATAATAACAAAAATAATCGTTATAATATTCTTATTAATTTATTTTTGTTATTATTTTTTATTATTATTGTTGTTATTATTATTTTTATTATTATTGTTATTTATTTTTCTGGAGATAACTGTAAAAAATTATCATAAAAGTAATAATTACAGTAATAGCGTTTGGGTTAAAATAATATATAAATAATTATTATAAAAACGTTATTATTATTTCATTGTTATTACTATTATTTTGTAGTTTTTATTAGTAAGCTGTAAAAGTATATATAAAACTACAATAATTGCAATAAATTTAAATAAATTTAATAATTTGATAATAATTGCAATAAAAAAGGGGAAAGATGATGATAATGTATAATGATGATAATGATAATGATAACGATAATAATGATGATAAACCTGATATAATGATGATAATAAAAGGGAAATTTTTCCCAATTTTTAATAAAACGATAAAAGAAACATCCCTAATCGGGAAAACGGGAAAAACTGCGAAAACCTTTTTAGAGTAAATCCAAAAACGTTTTTTTTCATCCATTTATTCTTTTGGCAAAAAGAGTAATAAAGATAAAATTACCCCGAATTCTATTAATATGACAATAAAAATGATAAAAGCGAAAAAAAAAAGAATTTGGATAACATTTTATGATTATTGATATTTTACTGTTTCATTATTAAATCGTTATTATTATTATTTTTTAATATGTTATGATGATGTGATAATGATGATGATATTATTGTTATTTTTATTATTATTATTATTTTTATTTTTTTATTGTTTTATTATTTTTATCACTTTTATTATTATTATTATTATTATTTTTTATTTTTATTATTTTTATTATTATTACTTTAATTATTAGTTTATTTTCCAAAAAATTGTTTTAAAATGTAGTAAAACAATGATAAAAATAATAAAAATATAATAAAATAAAGAAATGTTATAATATTTTTATTAAAATTTTTTAATTGATATATTTACATTTTTATTATTTTTTTGGGAATAAATTGCAAAAATAATTATTTTAACGTGATAATTTCAGTAATAAAGATATTATTTGATAATGATATAGATAATTTTTATAAAAAAGTTATTATTTTTTATTTTTATTGTTTTTACTATTTTTATTTAGTTTTATTAGTATAGTTTTTAAAAATATATTTATAACGCAATAATTGCAAAAAAATGATAATAAATTTCAAAAATGATGATAATATGCAAAAAATGATGATGAAATGATAACGATAATAATGATAATCATGTAATAATGATGTTTAAAAACAGGAATTGTGTCCATATATAACAAAAAAGGTAAAAAAAAAACCCCAAAGTCGTAAAAACGGGAAATCTAGCGAATATAGCCTTTTTAGAGTGACTCAAAAAAACTTTTTTTTTTATTCATTTTAGATTCGGCAATTATTAGGGGAAAAAGGGTTTACCAGATTCTATTAAACATGACAATATGATGATAAAAATTAGAAAATAGAATTTTGGTAAAAATTTGATGATTTTAATATTATTACTATTTTCATTGTTATTATCATTATTATTATTTTTATATATACTATTGTTATTATTGGTTTTTATTATTTTTATTTTCATTATTATTTTATTATTTTATTATATTTTTATTATTATTATTTTATTATATCATTATTATTTTTATTACTTTAATTATTAGTATTATTTCCAAAATATTAATTAAAAATGTAATGATAACAATCAATAATAAAAAGTATAATAATAATAATAATAATCGTTATAATATTGATAATGATATTATTATTGTTATTATTATCATTATCATTTTTTTACTGATATATAATTGCAAAAAAAATTTTTATAAAAGTAAAAATTCCATTATAAAGATATTAATAAATATGATATAATAATTTTTTTAAAACGTTATTACTTTATTATCATTGTTTACTATTAATTTGTGTTTTTATTTGTATAGTTGTAAAAATATATTATAACTGCAATAATTGCAAAAATAATCAAATAATTGCAATAAAGATGATAATAATTGCAATAAAGATGAGATGATGAAATGATGATGATATCGATAATAAAATGATAATCATAAAA
>NW_023647511.1:5000-7202 GCF_015228065.2 Penaeus monodon
GTTACCAACAAATTTCGCAGACCAGCCATGTGCTGAGCTGCGAAACTGAAAGATATCTTCATTTCAACTGAAAAGGAAAAATTAGGGTTTTTTCCCCCCCGGGCCTATATTTACGGACTCCGTATCTAAAAAGCTTCTACTCCCTAAACTATGATTTTTTTTTTTTTTTTTTTTTAAAAAAGTCCCGAGTTAGATATTTCCGATTATAAAAAAGTGAGGGGAGCTTTAATTTTCTGCTCGCCCCAAATTCGTGTTGCGCTGCGATCTGAATACATAATCAGGCATTTAAATTTGGGGACTTGTATGGCGGGGGTTCTTTCTTTGGGAAATAAGGGTAGGTTAGCTAGGCTTTTTTCTAAAAATTTTTCAGTGACAAAGGGGATTGCATTCGCATTACTTTGGGAAATTTAAAAACAGATTTTTGATACACGATAAGCCCCTTCCCACCACAAGACTTTTTAATTTTTTAAATGACATGCCCATCCCAAAATGGCCAAAAATGGTATTGCAGCAAAAAAGGGGAGCATGGTAAAGTAATAATTTTAAAATAACCTACATTTTATCGAGCAACAACGTTTTTTTTCCCCTCCCAAATGTTTTTCTCTCTCTTCTTCTCTTCTCTCTCTTCCTCTCTCCCTCTCCTCCCTCTCCTCTCTCTCTCTCTCTCTCTCTCTATGTTATATATATAATAATATATATTATATTATATTTTATATATATATTTATATATATTATATAATATATATAAAATTATATATATTACATATTTATACCACGCACAAAAACCTTTTGTTGTGTGTGTGTGGGGTTGAAGTGTATATATATATTAATATATAATATAATATTATTATTTTAATATATTATATATATTAATTAATTATATATATTATATACACCACACATATATGTGTGGTGTGTGAAAAATGTGACATATATGGATATATATATATATATATATATATTAATATTATATATTTATATATATTTATATATTATAATAATATATATAAAATATTATATTATATATATATTTTAAAAATTATATATAATATATATATTTTAATATATATTATATATATATATATATATATGTAAGGAACAGATAAACTGGGGCTTATCGGGAACCACTTTATTGCCAACTTGGGGTGAAAAGGTCTCCCCATTTAAAGATTGCTGCAATTCATACGACATTAACTATGAAGGTCTAGAAACTACATTTTGAGTCATTGGAGGTTAAATTTCTTTTAATATTTTAAACCCCCACGAAACGAAATTTCTCCGCTCCTAACTACAATATTTTTAACCCCCTTTTGAAAACCCCTACATTTTTTATACATCCCAAAATTCCAAAAATATTACCAAATGTAAAAAGGGAAAAGAAAATACAGGTGCGTTCGGTCATTTTCTGTATATTTTTTACTGTTATTCAATTAACTAACTCACAGTAATTTATATTTTCATTTAAAAATTATTTAATTTTTTTCTAGACCTTCATAGTTATATTCTGTTGATATTGCGCTAATCATTGATAATGGTGACGACCTTTACACCCGAAACGACTGACAATAAAATGCTGTTCCCCATAACCTGGGTTTTTCTTTTTCCTTATACGCCTCCGCTTCCCGACTGGAATTCAATCCTAGATTATTATATATGATATATTATATATATATTTTTATATATATATATATATATAATAATTATATACAAATTTTTGTTTGGGGTGTGTAAAAAGTATTATATTATATATATTAATATATATTTAAAAATATTAAATATAATTATATTATATATATTATATATTTAAAAATATATATTATAATGTAACCACACACACACACACACCACACACAAAATATATATATATATATATATATATATATATATATATATATATATATATTTAAAAATTAAAAATAAAATATAATTTAATAAATATTATATAAAAAATATTAAAAATTTTTTTTAAAAATTAATTTATATATATTAAAAAATATATTATTATTAATATATCTTTTTTGATATATATATATAAAATATATATATATAAATTTTTATATATAAAAAAAAAAAAATATTAAAAAAATATATATATTTTTTTGGTATAAAATTTATATATAAAAATATTTTTTTTTTTTAAAAAGAAGATTATATTATATAAAATATTAAAATAATATAATTTTTTATATATATATATTTTAA
>NW_023647512.1:0-7201 GCF_015228065.2 Penaeus monodon
AATCAAGGTAATAGTTTTAAATAATATTATATATATATATACAACAAACAAAACAGAACTATAAGATACAGAAATATTGTGCAGTTCAAAACTCAAAAGCAACAAAAGAGGAAGCAGGTCACTGCCCTTTCGAGACATCCTGTAAGATTATAGCTTGTTAGATACACGGCAGCCAGAGAGTAACAGCACTTCAGCAAGATCGTCAGGAACGTCTGGATCAACTGTAGCCTCACCATCTCCCCTAGACTGTGGAAAATGCAGCTCATCACTAACGTCAAGGGACGTAACTGATTGAGATCGAGCTTGCTTGCCTTCTGTGAAGGAGTAAGATCCCTAATGATCCTTGTCCAGGACCCAGTGACTTCATAATTCTTGCAGGGCCAAACCACTTTTCCCTCTCAACCATGCCATTAGCCTGTGGATGGAAAATGGTTGTATAACTGCTCTTGATGCTTAGC
This sequence comes from Penaeus monodon, assembly GCF_015228065.2. NCBI lineage: Eukaryota > Metazoa > Arthropoda > Malacostraca > Decapoda > Penaeidae > Penaeus > Penaeus monodon. The sequence goes on from NW_023647512.1 coordinate 459, forward strand.
AACTCACAGACTTTAGAAAAGAGGACATTCTTGAATTCTGTGCCATTGGCATTTTTGTAGTAACTTGGGTGGGCCAAACAAGGTCATAAAATGGCGAAGAAAATCTCAGTATGGATAGCACATACCTATTTCCTTCAGTAGTTGTATCAAGCTCAAGGAGATCAAGCGGAAGTGTTGCTGGAAAGCAAGAGCTGCACCTTTATGTCGTTGACAAGCTTGGCAGCTGGCAACATAATCTTTGACGGTACGAAGCATGTTTGCAAAGTAAAACATGTCACATAACTTACAGTGAGTGCGTTAAGTCCCTTGGTGAGCTGCACTGAGGCTACAATAATGAGCGAGTCGAAGTGCCGCACTACGGAGGGCCTTTGGTACCACTAACTGATGAAGGACCCCATCTGGAAAATGGCACACATGGTAAAGTACATCACCTTTTATTTCAAACTCATCTAGGCAAAGCGGTAAACGACGCTTGGCAAGTTTTTCCTCTTCTAAGAGATAATTTCCTTCCAAAGAGGATCTTCTAACTGCTGAAGTCTGAGTGTTTGAGGTTCAATATCTTGAAGCCAGATGGCTGCAATGGCTCTACTATGGGTCAAATGCTCTAACTCCCTCGACAACTGCCAATGCTTCTGCATCAATTGCTGGGTACCTTAGCTCAGCATCCTCATTGAATACTGGGGTGATGGAGGCATTATTACTGGTACGGATTTTCGTCATTTCAAGTTCATGAGTGAGTCGTACCTTGCATTTTTGTAACGCTCTCTTTTACCTCTTTTTTCCCTGTAGATATTTTGTCGTTTGCTCACATGATGGGACAGAGCATCACCTGAGAGTCCTTGGGTATCTGTCTGCCTCACCGGTGTCTCAAAATCTGCCATCACAAAAGAAAAAAAATATATATATATAATAATTAAAAAAAATAATAATTTAATATAACACGGAATCACACTTTGAACAAATCTCATCTCCAGGACCCAAGGACAATCAGGGGAGGCAGGCCTGTGCCTGGCCTGTTCCTAGCCTGTGCCTGGCCTGTGCCTGGCCTGTGCCTGGCCTGTGCCTGGTTTGAGCCTGGCTTGAGCCTAGCTTGTGCCAGGCTTCCGCGAAATATACGGTGAATATGGTTTGGCAAACCCAGAGACTACCAACCGTACTCACTGCGCCCCTTGTGAATAATTAGGTTCTTATCAATGGGCCTCGTTTCGTCTCGGGCTAAATCGAAACCTAATTCACCCTCGTCTATTTACTACACTCCAAAAATATATACACAACATTCCACACACAAATTTATTGTACTTCCCTTTTTTTCCCACTTTCACAGATTTATAGTTTGCTTCATTTCCAGTTCCACTTTCCCTGCTTTCAGAGATAAATCCCCGAAAATAATTAACTTTTACGTTCATTTACCTAAGTAAATATTAAATTCTATAAACACAAAAGACACACAGACTTCTTCAATCCCAATAACCTAATTAATCAACCCTTACCATGTGGGATGTCGAGAAGACTAAAACGAGACAATGACCCATACTTATGGCCCCACCTTCGCCATGTCACGGATAGCCACGTCAGGAGCCTTCTTCTTGCCATGAACAAAACTGAACACCTGACCTAAGACCTACTGTCCGAATTACAAATTCATGCTTGTTTGTCACACAATATCTTGCTAATACTCCCATTAGCGATATTTTTAATACGAAAATGTCATTCCTTCACAATATATGTGTTTCTTAGTATGTTTCTTTGAGTGTGTGTGTTTAGTTTGTTTGTTTAAGTGTGTATGTGTTTGTGTTCCTGTCCGAAGTGTGTTTGTATGTGGTGTGTTTTTGTATGTGGTGTGTGTTTGTATGTAGTGCGAGTCGTACCTTGGATTTTTGTAACTCGCTCTCTTTTACCTCTTTTTTGCTGTAGATATTTTGGCCGTTTGCTAAAATGATGGGATTTTGCCGTTTGCTCCCACGATGGGACAGAGCATACCTAAGAGTCCTTGGGCTCTGTCTGCCTCACCAGTGTCTCCAAATCTGCCATCACAAAAAAAAAAAATAAAATATTATAAAAGCATATTAAAATTTTATATTATTTACTACACTCCAAAAATATATCACAACATTCCACACAAATTTATTGTACTTCCCTTTTTTTTACCCCCACTTTCACAGATTTATAGTTTGCTTCATTTCCAGTTCCATATTCCTGCTTTCAGGATAAATCCCCGAAAATAATTAACTTTTACGTTCATTTACCTGATTCTAAGTAAATATTAAATTAATATACACAAAAGACACCCTGACTTCTCGTCAATCCCAATAACATAATAATCAACCCTACCATGTGTGGATGGTCGAAGCGACTAAAACGAGACAATGAACCCATACTTTAGTGGCCCACCTTCGCCATGTCACGGATGGCTACGTCACGAGCCTTCTTCATGCCAATAAACGAAACTGAACACCTGAACACCTAAGACCTTCTACTGTCCGATTACAAGTCGCATGCTGTTTGTCACACAATATCTTGCTAATATCTGCATTAGCGATCTGTTAAATACGATAATGTCATTCCTTTACAATAGTGTGTATGTTTGTCAGTATGTTTGTGTTGGTGTGTGGTGTTCGCGTGTGTGTATGTGTGTCGTATTTTTATTTTATTTGTGTGTTTATGCTTTGTGTTTGTGTGTGTTATGGGTTTGCGTTTGTGTGTGTTATGCTTTGTGTTTCTGTGTGGTATGTTTGTGTGTCAGTGTTTTTTTTGTGTGTTTTCCTGTTTGTTTGTGTGTGTGTGTTTGTATGTGGTGTGTTTTTGTATGTGGTGTGTGCTTCTATGTGGTGTGTTTGTATGTGGTTGTTTTTATGTGTGTGTTTGTTGCATGTGTGTGGTTGGTGTTTGTGTGTGTTGTTATGTGTGTGTGTGTGTGTTTGTTTGTGCTGTGTTAAATACTTTCGTCTCCAGCTTCATCAGGAGTTTAGACTGGTTCTCTCTAAAACATGCCATATCTGGGAACGCATATACTTTAGCTGGTCTAATATCATAAAGAATGTGATTCTCATAGATTTCTCTATGTTACTGGCCTCCACCCATAATTGAATCCTTCTATTTTTACATACTTTGAAAACATTTCATGCTTTGACTTTAGAGTAGTGGTAGTCAACTCCTGTGAACGCATCTGGTTTTTATACAAAACTGTCCGATCTGTGTGTGTTCGTGTGTGTGTGTGTGTGTTCGTGTGCGTGTGTGTGTTTCGTGTGTGCGTTGTGTGTTCGTGTGTGTGTGTGTGTGTGGCATTTTGTTTCTGTGTGTGTGTTTGGTTTGTGTTTGGGTGTGTGTATGTTTGTGTGGTGTGTTGTTTGTGTGTTGTGTGTCTGTTGTGTGTTGTGTGTGTTCGTGTGTGTTGTGTGTGTGTGTTCGTGTGTGTGTTGCGTTTTTTTTCTTTGTGTGATTGTGTGTGTGTTTGTTTGTGTGAGTATGTTTGTGTGTATGTGTGTGTTTGCTTATCTGTTCGTGTGTGTTTGTTTATCTGTTCGTCTGTGTTTATGTTTGTGTGTGTGTGTTTATGGTTTGGGGGGTAAATCCACGAAAATAGTTAACTTTTACGTTCATTTACATGATTCTAAATGAATATTAAATTCCATATATACATATGAATCCAAATGGAAACCCAGAATATTACGTCAATCCCAATAAAGTGATTGATTAACCCTTACCATGTGTGGATGCTCGAGAGCGACTATAACGAGACAAAGAACCCCTTCTTAGTGGCCCCACCTTGGCCATTTTACGGATGGCCACGTCACGAGCCTTCTTCCTTGCCAATGAACGAAACTGAACACCTGAACACCTAAGACCTTCTCGTGTCCGCATTACAAGTCGCATACTTATTTGTCACATAATATCTTACTAATATATCCCATTAGCGATCTTTTAAATACGAAAATGTCATTCCTTTACAATATATGTATATATATATATGCATATATATATGTGTTGTGTGTGTGTGTCTGTGTGTGTGAGTGTTTGTGTTTGTGTGTACGTGTGTCTGCTTGTGTGTGTTCGTGTTTGTGTGTGTGTGTGTTCGGGTGTGTTTGTGTTCGTGTGTGTGTGTGTGGTCGTGTGTGTGTGTGTATTCGTGTGTGTGTGTGTGTGTTCGTGTGTGTGTGTGTATTCGTGTGTGTGTGTGGCCCCACCTTGGCCATTTTACGGATGCCCACGTCACGAGCCCCTTCTTCCTTGCCAATGAACGAAACTGAACACCTGAACAGTGAACACCTTCCCCTGTCCGAATTACAAGTCGAATGCTTATTTGTCACATAATATCTTGCTAATACATCCCATTAGCGATATTTTAAATACGATAACGTCATTCGTTTACAATATATATATATATATATATATATATATATATATATATATTTGTGTGTGTGTGTGTGTGTGTGTGTGTGTGTGTGTGTGTGTGTTTGTCTGTGTGTGTTTGTGTGTATGTGTGTATTTGTGTGTATTTGTGTGTATGTGTGTGTTTGTGTGTATTCGTGTGTGTGTGTTCGTGTGTGTGTGTGTTCGTGTGTGTGTGTGTTCGTGTGTGCGTGTGTGTTCGTGTGTGTGTATGTTTGTGTGTGTTGTTTTTGTGTTGTGTGTGTGTGTTTTTGTGTTTTTTTGTGTGTGTGTTTATGTGTGTGTATATGTGAGAGTATATGTGTGTGTATTTGTTTGTGTTTGTTTGTTTGTGTGTATGCCATTGTTTGTGTGTATATGTATATTTGTTTGTGTGTGTGTGCACATGTGGTTCTGCATATGCGCATATCTGTGTGTGTGTGTGTGTTATAAAGGAATGACATTATCGTATTTAAAAGATCGATAATGGCAGATATTGTGTGACAAATAAGCATGCAACTTGTAATTCGGACAGAAGAAGGAGTCCAGGTGTTCAGGTGTTCAGTTTGTTCATTGTCCAGGAAGAAGGGGCTCGTGACGTGGCCATCCGTGGCTTGTGACGTGGCCAAGGTGGGGCCACTGGGTAGAGATTCACTGTCCTGTTATAGTCGCTTTCGAGCATCCACACATGGTAAGAGTTGATTAATTAGGTTATTGGGATTGACGGAGAAGTCTGGGTTTCCTTTTGGATTCGTTTGTGTGTGTATAGAATTTAATGTTTACTTAGAATCAGGTAAAGTTAATTATTTTCGGGGATTTATCTCTGAAAGCATACACAAACACACACACACACACACAAACAAAAAAACACACACACACAAAACACACAAACACACACACACACAAACACACACACGCAAATACACACACACAAACACACACACATAAACACACATACACACACACAAACACACAAACACACATACAAACAGAAAAACACGCACACACACAAACACACACACTAACACACACACACATAAACAGACACACAAACAGAAACGCATAAACACACACACACACAAGATAAATTTTGATAATTCAAGTTGGTACTTTTATCGGAATTTACTTTACCATCTGTAGCCAGGGGCATTTCATCCATTCCACCCGAATCCTCTTCCACTAAGCACATATGGACTGACTGGAAAGGATCAAGAGCATTATTTACAACATCAGTTTCTTCATCTAATGCATGTGTTCTACTTCTACAGATCGAAGTATGACCGATATCTGGATAAACTGATGTCGGCATTTTGATCAGCAATTTTGGCGCAGTCAGCTAATTTATCTTTCACTTCTATAATATACTGATACGTAGAATGCTGGTCCTCATTTACACTTGGGTTTTTCCACAAATCTTTCAGGAATGACAGTGGCCCCCTCACAGTATCACCATAAAGCAGTTCAAAAGGAGAAAAGGCTGTATGGTCGCTCGGAATTTCCCTCAATGCGAAAAGAGTCGCTTTAACCCATCCAAAATAATACGGACATCGAATGAAACATTTAACTAGAGGGAAAGTGTCTGTATGCCCAAGATAATAAGAAACTCTAGTCCACTGACATGATGTCAGGTCAACAGTCTGGAGTAAGTGTTCAGCAGCAATAACAAGAACAGCCGGAATCTCGGAGCTTTGTCGAGACCCAAGAACCATTGATGGTGCCACATGTTAAGAATTTACCAGGCGAGTTGTCATCAAATGAAAAATTGATGGTAGAACTAGATTGTCGTTTGAAAGCAAAAGGGTTTTAAGGGCAACGTGGTCTGATGTGCCCGACTTCACCACAACCATGACATGTTACTTTAGGTCTTGGAGCTTTCTCCTCAGATTCTTCTGGAACCAACCGTTTGGTCTGAACCATCCTCTTACCTCTGTGGAGACCGGTGTTCGATTTCGGGTAAGATCCATGAGCAGGAGTCCAATTATCTGCAAAACTCACAGCTTCATCAAGAGTAGACGTGGTTCTCTCTCAGAAACATGCCAATCTCTGGGGAAACGCAATACTTTAGCTGGTCTAATATAATAAAAGAATGTGAATTCTCATAAGATTTCTCTATGTTACTGGCCTTCATCCATAAAATTGAACATCCTTATTTACAAGCTATTTAAAACTATTTCATTATCTTTGACTTTAGCAGAGTGGAAGTCAACTCTGTAACCATCTGGACTATCAAAAGACATTTTTTTCCATAGCTCATAACCTTTAGTTATCTCAGGCAATAAACTTGCATAAACATCTACTGCTTAAATAAATAAATCTATGCTTTCCCTGTCAAAGGTGCTAACTCACGGCATAGCTTCCCTTCTTTAAATTGAAAA
>NW_023647513.1:0-2500 GCF_015228065.2 Penaeus monodon
ATTTTTTTTTATTATCATTATTTGATTGAGATTTTATTTTATTTTTTTTTTATTACTATTATTATTTTTAAATTTTTATTATCATTATTATTATCCCATCATCTCATTTTATTATTATTGTTATCATTATTTCTATTTATTATCATTTTTATTACTAAAATTTATATTATTACCATCATCATTATTATTATTATTATTATTGTTCTTATTATTATTGTGGTTGTTGTTGTTTTTGTTGTTATTATCATTATTATCATTACTATTATCATCATTATTATTGTCATAATTATTATTATAATTATTATTATTATTATTAAATTTCCAATATTCTTTTTATTATTATTATCATTATTATTATCTTTATTGTTATCATTTATCATTATCGTTGTTAGTTATATCATTTTTATTTATTTTGTTATAGTTATTATAAATATTTATGATAACGATAATATTATCAATACCCCTTTTTATCATTGTTATTATTATTGTTATTTATTATTTTAAAATTTTTATTTTATCATTATTTTATTATTATTATTATTATTATTATTAGTAAATTTTATCATTATTATTGTTGCTGTTGTTGTTGTTTTTGTTGCTATTATTATTATTACTATTATTATCGTTATTATTATCATTATCATTATTATCATTATTAATATCATTATCATTTTCATTTTCATTATTATTGTTGTTGTAATTATTATTATTGTTGTTTTAATTATTTTTGTTGTTATATTATTACTTTACTAGTATTATACTGTTTTCTTTATTATTGTTATTATAATGTATTATTATTATCATTATTATTATTATGATTATTATGAAATTTTTATTATTTACTATTATCATTACATTATTATCGTTATTATTATATACTATTATCTTATCATTATTATCGTTTTTTATTATTACTTTTTACATTATCTTATTATCGTTATCATTACTGCTACTAGTGTGTGGTGCGCGGCAGCGATCTCGTCTAGTAATCTTGCTGGCCGCATTCAAATCCTCCCCCGCCAGTGGGGAAATCCACTTTTAACAAATGGAATCAAACCAAACCTTTAACCTTTAACCTTTAAACCCTTTCTAATACTGCTAATACTAATAATGTCAATGATTATGATTTTAATTATAATAATAGTAAAATGATAATAATAAAAACAATAATAAGAAGAGGGTTTAAAAATATAATAATAAAAATAAAATAATAATAATATAATAGTAATGATAATAACATTTAAAAGTATATGATAATGATAATAAAAATATAAATAAAAATAAAATAAAAATAATAATAATAATGATAATAATAATAGTAAAACAATAATGATAAGAGTATTGATAATACTATTAATGTTATCATAATATTTTCATATATTTATTGTCACTATGAATATCATTATCATTATAATGATTTTTTTTTTTTAAATATTTTGTTATTATTGTTATTATCTCATCGTTATTATTATACTTTTGCATTTTAAAATTGTTACCCCTCACCTTATTTTTTAAACGCTCATGTTTATTTTTCATGTTTTATTACTATTATTATCATTTTTCATTTTTTATCATCATTATCATAAAAATCAACATCAAAATCACATCAACATCCTCATCATCATCATTACACATCTCAGCAGCAGCATTACGTAGTAGTAATGAGACAAAACATTACATTTTTTTCATCATTTTATTTTTACTATTATTTCTATTGTTGAATTATATTTCCTTTTCATCGTTATATCTATGTCATTATATTATTTTCATTTTTACTATTATCTTTTTTTTCTTTTTAAAAGTTTTATTATATTATCATTATAATTGCCCTTTACCCCTATAAATTTTTGTTTGATTCTTTTTGCTGTTTTTATCATTAAATTTATTATTACCATTATCAAAACTAGTTTTTTATCATAAAAATTTTCTTACTGTTACTTTATTTTATTTTTTTCGTTTTTATCATTATTTTCAATTAGGATTAAATTTATTATTGTTATTATTTTCATAAAACAATATTTTTTTCGTCATTATCATTATCATTGTTATTGAATTTCTATTTTGCTTTTTTATTTAAACATTATTATTATGTTTTTTCATTTTTATTATTATTATTATTATCGTATCATTTTTTTGTTTTAAAATTTTTTTTTCATTTTTTTTTTCGTGTTTTTCATTATTTTTAAAACTTTCAATATGTTACTTTTAAGCATTTCTTATCCTTTAAACATTACACTATCATTTTCCAATAAAACAACCATTTTATTCACAGTCTCATCACGATTAAATGAGGATGGTAACAGTATTCTAAAAAATAATAAAAACGAAGTGAAAATAGCGTACATAACAACTGTAGTCCTTTCTCTGAAAACTCATCCGAGGTTCGACAGGGGGCTTTTTTTTCGATACACCGAGAGGTATCTTTCTAAAGTTGCTCATTTTTTTCCGGGGTTAAATTAAGGGATTTTATTCATGGATGAAAAGGCCCTTTTCAGAGGCG
>NW_023647515.1:2500-5000 GCF_015228065.2 Penaeus monodon
TATATTATATTTTTTAAATTAATTATTCTTATATTATTATTAAAAATAAAAATTACATATATATTATTATTATTTTTAAAATTATATATATTAATTAATATATTATATTATATATCACACACACATCTTGTGTGTGTGTGTGTTTTATATTACTATTCTATATCTACATCTATCTATCTTCTATCTATCTATCTACTATCTATATATATATAATATATTATATATATTAATATATGCTATTTAGATACATATTATAAAAATATTATATATATATATATTATTATAATTATATATATATATATACACTATATTTGGTTTTGTGTTTGGGGTTGTGTTGGGGGTTTTTTTTTTATAAATATATAATTATATATTATTTTATATATATTATATATATATTTTATATATAATTATTATATTTATATATATATATATATAAAATTTATATTATATATAAAAATATAAAATTTAAAATTTTTTTAAATATATAATTATTTATATTAAAATTTATTTATTTATATATATCCCTTTTATATTATATATAATTATTTTTATATATATTATTATATATATATTTATATATATATGCTATATACAAAAAAATATTATTCAATATATAATAAACAAATTTTCATTTGCATATGTTTTTAAAATTTATTTATATTATTAAAATTATTATATTTTATATAGATATATATATAATGTATATATACACACACATATATATACACTCCTATAACAATATTACACAATACATCTATTTTTTTAATATATATATATATTTATATATATTATATAAATATTATTTAATATTATATATTATGTTTTTTTTGGTTGTGTGTGTGTGTGTTTTGGGTGTGTGTGTGTGCGTGTTTTGTGTGTGTAAAAATAATATTTCAAAATTACAAAAATATATTATTACATTATTCTGTAAAAATTATTTTCATATATGCTTCTATATCAATATATTAAAAAATAAAATTATAAAATTTATATATATTTATTTTTTATATAATATTTTTTACTTTATATATATTATTATGTGTAAATATCTAAAAAATTTTATATATATATATATATTATATATATATAGTATATATAAAATTTTATATATATATATATTATTATTTTGTGTGTGTGTGTGTGTGTTGTGTGTGTGTGTGTTTTTGGGTTGTTGCCCCTTTGTCGACGGGCATGGCATGTACGTACTTTCCATGCCCATTGGGTTTTTACTTGTTTAATTGTTTTTGCCATAGATGGCTACCTTTACTAAGCCACCCGGGGCCAGTTTTTCGGTACTCCTATCCGCTCGTTCACCCTTTTTGTTGATTTACGAAAAAATTTCCCCCTATCTTATTTTGCTTTACTAATTTTTTCAACATGATATTATTCTAATAAAAAACCACATCAAAGTTCCTAGCACTATTAAAAATTCGTTTTTTTCCCCCCCAAAACAAGGAAAATGAAAACATGTAGTCACAAATTACTATTGACTCCTTTTTTGGCTAACACTACAGAGCCATCCCATTGCAGAGACATTTCACAAAAATTATAAAAAAAGAGAACAGTATTTTTTTCCCCTTTTTTATTCCTTTTCCCTGTCTTTGGTATATATGATGTATTATATATTAAAAATATATTATATTTTATATATATTTTATTTTTTATATAATAAATATATATATATATATTTTTATATATTATATATTTTAATAATATAATTTAAAATTTTTTGTATATGTATATTATAATCATAACCGAGGCATCGGGGGAAATTGATTTAGCAAATTTAAAAACCAAGACAGATGTACCCAGGTATATTTTTGAAAAAGAAAAATTTTTAAATCCAAATTCTACACTCCTTACCTAGTTCGAGTCTGGTCGGAAGGGGGGGTAATTAATTATATATATAATATTTATATTATTATAATATATATTATATATATTATATGTTATAAATATATTTATACATATATATATAATTTATATATATGTTATTATATATTAAAATATTATATATATATATATATATATATAAATTGTCTCTCTCTTAAAATTATAAAAAAAAAAAAAAAAAATTAAAATATTAATAACATATATATATTTCAAAAAAATATTAATTTATTATATTATAATAATTATATTATATTTTATATATATATATACATATATTTAACGTATACATACATAAATATCATATACTAATGTTAAATTATTTATATATCTAAAACTTTCCTACACACCCACACACACACCCAAACACACACACAACACACAAAACAAAGACAACACATACACACAACAACAACACACCCCACACACAACACACACCCATCAAAGACATACCTAAACACACACACACACCACACACACACACACACCCCACACATATGTATATATATATATATATAATATATAATATATATATTAAGTATGTATATATATTATGATTTATTTTTTTACTATGTGTATTTATATAATATTATATTATTATATATATATA
>NW_023647516.1:0-7198 GCF_015228065.2 Penaeus monodon
CTCTTAAAGGTTGGTCTTCGGGACTGATTACATAAATGTATTTGCATATATGCTTGTGCTGCGCGTGTCTGAATGATTGCCAATGACAAAAAGCGACTCCTTTTCGTCAGTGTTAATTGACGACCTCGTGAAAGTTGGAGCCAAAAGGACCCTACAGATGGACAGCCCAAATTTAAATTTATTATTTTTCCCCACGACCCCTTTTTCCCAAAAAAGGTCGTTCGGAATCGTGGCGAATGGGTTGTCTGCGGGCGTCTTTGTTTCTGACATCAGTACTGTGGCCCTTCTACCTCTCTCCTCCCCTAAGGCCCGCAAAAACTGCACTCAAAACGGATTTCCCACTCTTGCTCATATTTTTGTTATAGCTGGACAAAGCAGCATACGTGCTCGATAAGTTAACAGTGCATGATTCTGGAGTGATGTAAGGATTCTAAAAAAAAAATTTCACCAATATATGAACAAGTTGGCCATATTTTCCCCTTGGCCCGTAGCTGTGGGTATGAAAGCGTGCGATGCGTTCGCGAAACCACAAAACCCTTGGTTAATCTTTACGGTATGGGTGCACTAACCTTGAATAAAATAAAATGTGATGCTTTCTGTAGAAAGCATAAGGTTGCAGTTAATGCAACTGAGAGTGACATTCAAAAGATAGAGGGAAATGACACAGCCTTTTTTTAAATAGAGCAAAAGAAATAGAGTAATAAACAACATAGGTACAGCTGGGGGCGGCCTCCTGTTTACTATGAAAGGACGAAAATATCTGTTGCACGCCCCACTGCTCAGAGACTAAGTCCACAACGCTCTCACACAGCCAGAGTTCTTAATGTTGGGGTTTTCTCTAATCGGGCCCACGAAGTGTTAATAAAGGGGAGTACAGGCCCCCCTTCTAGGGAATAAACAGAATTTAGGAAGGCTAGGCTTGGAATTTTGGTTTGCATGATCGCCTGGTTTTTTTGGACTTCGTCTCTAGGTTCGTCACTCTGGGTAACAAAGACCAAAGTTGCAGTTGTTAGTATAAAAAACCATCAGCGGAACATGAACAGTAATGCCACAAATTAAGGAAAAGGCCGTGGAAAGTGCACTTTTCAAATGAGCCCCCCTGTTCTTCAGCTCTATCTTGCTGCACATAATAATATAAGAAAATGTTTCCTAGGGGGTGTTAGAGGGGCCCGAGCCTTCCGTGACGCCTCCCCACGGTCAGTGCTGAAGGCAAAACCCAGTCATGGCAACTTTTGATTCTTGAATAGATTTTTTTGATGTAGAGTTGGGTGAGTGTGTCTAAACGCAAATAATTTCCAACTACTTTACCAAGAAAAAGTTCCGTTGATACCTGGTTTGCTTATTCTTTCTAAATTTTAGCGAACAAAATTATTTAAATTTTAGCAACCACTTAAAAAGTTGCATTGGCAGGCTTTGTCTCCTTGACCCTAGTATGGCAATGTGGGGTTTTGAAGTACAGCAGTGTTTTTTTTGGGTTAATGTTATTGAGAGGGAGCAAAGCCTTCTCATCGTACTCTTGTGAAACCTGTGTTGTACAAATTTTGGCATGTAGGTCAGTGTCTTACTTGCCTAGATTTCATTTCCTGTGTTGATTCCAATTGGGTCTCTGGCATGAAAGTCATAGTTGTTATATATTATAGTAAAAAAAATATATATATATACTTGCAATTCTGAACGTGTCAAATGTTTATTTTTTTTCACCTCAGTTTTTCTCACTCTGCACTTAGTCTGTGTTTTGAATTTTTTTTTTTCTAGTGTGTCTAGTTAAGAAAAATTAAAAGTGAAAATGGTTTTTATGTCATGAAAGGGTACCTCCCTTCATTTTAAAGATCATGACCACTGTGTTTGTAGATTGCAGATTTGCCTAGTAATTATAGTTAAATAAGAGTCAATTCAAGCCCTGATCTATATTGCACATGAAGGTTTTCCAGATGGCTGCACTCCCATATTTACCACTCTATCCATAGTGGTACGATACCCTCTTTTTAAAACCGTTTCTTTTAGAGCACATACATATGTGTACATAGAAAATATTTTGAATGCCAAACACATATTTTAAAAAATTTAATATAATTTATAAATTTATTGTTTACCACTGACATTATTATGCAAATGACGTAGGAAGGTTAAAGGTTGAGCAATAGAACAAGGAAGTATAGATATAAAGATTAGTATCATTGCTAGTTGTCAATATTTAATCAAATTAAATCACTAAGCATTCTGTGGGTACTAGTATTGTGAGTACTGACAATGCCCAAACCCTTATAATAAGAGTTTTCCTTTCCCATAAATAAGAAATATGTATTGTCTGAAGTGACCTCACATTTTTTATTATTATTATTATTTAAATTTTTTTCTCCTGTTTAAGTTTGCCATTATCTCCACATCATAACTATGAAATTAAATCCACACTTCATTAAGCATAGATTAATGTTATACAAATCTGTAAGTTTTTTAGTATTTCCAAATCTAAAAATTATTTTGGTATAATTTTAAATATTACGCTTAAATTTTCTTTTGAATCTTCAAGACTTCCCCCTCTTTAAAATCATAGTTAAAAGTGTATTCCCAATTATCTGTTTTAATCAAATTCAGCTCCTGCTACCTAAAATTCTGTTTTTTAGACTGATTTTACTAGATAAAAAATAGCATGGAACAAGTTGAAAGACACAGACACACAGATAGAGGCCAAAAAATCTCATTTTGGTGTGATCTTAAGATTTCCAAATATTGCATAACATTTTTTCCTGTCATATATGTCAATGGCTTTACTCATTTATTTCTCATTTACATCAGATAGCCCTTATCTGTATGACAGATTCAAGCACACCCCATTTTGCTTCTAACCATTAACCACTATCGTTTTTGACATTGAAGGGATGAATAATCCCGTAAAGAAAGTTGTAAAGAAGTAGTGACAAATATGTTGAAGAGAAATTTAAAGGGGACTGTCAGAGTTGCCATGAAAGGGTGTGTCTTTTTGACTTCATAAAAAAAAGGTTTAACATGGAATCTGAGCTTAAGTGCCCTTGATTCACTTCATCAGCTTGCTTTTGCATACTAAAGTTTTTGTTTTTGTTTTTTAGACACAGTTGATGGAAAAGACCAAGTAAAAAAAAGGTCTGGAAGTCTGTCCAAGTTTGAGGGGGGGACCCTGTAGCTTGATTTTTTTGTTGTTTGATTTTTCCCAACAAACCTTTACAGAAAAGGGGTCTCTTTTGATATAAAGTATATTTCTTAAGGTATTAAGTTTTTGCAAAGGCAAGAACCTGATTAGCTGGAATTAAATATTCATAGAGCCAGTTTTCTAGAAAAGTAAATGTTGCTGTTGATGTCATCTGTTTAGTTTAGTTATTGGACCTCTTTCCCTCTTTCCTGTTTAATTGATTACTGTTAGGTGATTTAAATTAGGAATGCAAAAAAATCAATTTTATTATATTGGTATCAGTATCATATAGTCATAAAAGTTACAGTGGTATTAATTTTAAACTTTTTTAAACAAAATGTGACTAGATACAGCTGTAAGAAACCTGTGTAGAATGAATGCATCACTCTCAGCTGCTAATATTTGAGCAGATATTCACCTCTGATAACTGTACACAAGATAATGTGGGTGTAGATATTTACTTGAAAAATAAATACTTATTTAAAGAAAACAATCATATTTTGTATGTTTCTTTTGTTGGAGGGAAATCCAATAACCTCTGTTCTTTTGTTTTTTCCCGGGGAGCAAAACAAATCCACCATCATGCCGCTCTTTTGTTCGATACTACTCGCAGGAAATATCCAAATTGGATGATGTGGTGATGGTAACTGTAAGAAGCATAGCAAGATGGTGCATATGTTGCACCTTTTAGAATACAACAACATGAAGGCAAAGATCTTTTTGTCTGAGCTTTCCAGGCGACGTATTCGATCTATGAATAATAATCAGAGTGGGCAAGACGGAACCTGTCGTTGTCATCAGAGAAACAAAGAGAAAGGTAAAGAGGAATTTGTCATTGTGTTCAAATGATGTCATTGCAGATTTTCATTGTACATTATATAAAACGAAAGAATCCTTAATTTGATGTTAATTTAATGGTATAGCCTGTTGTTTTGTCAGGATTTAGTAATATTAAAATTAGCATTGTCTGTTGGAAATACCTTGTATTGCATTGTCAGCCCCGTATGGTGTACTTAGCTATTTTAATATTTTTTTTTTTGAAATCCATCTATTTTGTAAAGCTACGGCAGTCTTAAAAACAAAGTAAAGAGAGTTTGCAAGGGCTGCATGATATATTATACCAGGGTTATGCTCACTGATCTTTGTGTTATCTTGTATTACCCTCCTAATTATAATTGTTTTCCTATTTTAATCATTTATTTCCTTTCTACTTATTTGCTTATTTGGCATTTGTGTATTTTTTTTTAAAAATTAATTTCTTTAGGAAACAAAGGAATAGCAGAAAAATAGATAAAGAATTACAGTTGAATAAACTGTGATCCAATTTTTACACAGTTTTCTAATTATCCAAACCTTGGAATGGAGGTGTTAGATGAATAAATGGCCTTAGCTTTTAACGTAGCAAATAGTCTGAAATAAATGTGGTAAGTTCATCCATCAAAATTCACTATAAAGATATGACTTTATAAAGGCATTATTATTTTTTTCTATATTTATATATATATATTTATATAAAATTATATATATATATATTTTTTTTTTTTTTTTTTTTTTTTTTTTTCTCTCCTCTCCCCTCCTCTCGCCTCTCATCTTTCCCCTCGTTTTCTCTCCTCTCTCTCTCTCTCTCTCTCTCTCCCCTCTCTCTCCCTCCCTCTCTCTCTCTCCCCTCCCTCCCTCTCTCTCTCTCTCCCCTCCCTCCCTCCCTCCCTCCCTCCCTCCCTCCTCCCTCCCTCCCTCCCCCCTCCTTCCTTCCCCCCCCCCCACTCTTTTACTTTGTTTTTGCAGGAAATTGGTGCACATAGAACTTAGGCCAGGATTTCTTTCTTTCTTTTTTCTTTTCCCCTGTCATTTAAGTCGGTGTTTTGTAAGTTTCAGAATGGTACTGATTTCCTGCTCCTAAATTTTCTAACCATCTGGCCATTTGAGGGCTAGATTTCTTTTAGCATTTATGCTAGATGTTTCATTTTGATGTAATTAAATTTAAAAGCTTGTTAAGGAGAGAGAGGTTTCCATAAGTACAGAAAAAAAGTAAATTTTCTTGTCTTCAAACTATGTACTTGCATTGTTTTTCCCCTATTTCCCCCTCTACATTTTCCGTTCTGTCTTTTTTATCTCTAATTATATCCTTTGTCCTCATAAAAAAGAAGCTATTAGATTCCCTTGTTAAAGAAACAGCAGCACAATTTCATGTTATAGTAATTTGATAATTAAGACTAATCATTTGAAATTATAAAGTTGCCAGGCACCTGTTACTCTTTTTTTCTTTTTTCTTTCTTTTCTTTTATCTTTTCTCTATTTCTTTTCTTTTCTTTGTCATAAATCCTCATTCATAATGCATATTGCAGGTTACATTGATCTTCCAAAAGAAGAGTATAAAAGGGAAAAAATGTTGAGCGGGGCACAGAGAATTTTTGCCAAAGCAAAAGCATAAACTCCATCATTCGGCATGTAGGAGAGCTCTTGGTTACACATCCGAGGAACAGGTAGAGGGTTGTCCCAGAAGACTGAAATGGCACTTTGGGGAAAATTTAAGAAGAAAGCCTATGCATATGATGTCTTTAAGCAGGCAGTCATGTAAGTACTTATAGAGGTTTATAGTTCCATAATTGGATCTGTCTCTATGTTTTATGTTGATTTTTCTGTGCTATATTAAAATGCTAATTTTAATCCCTTTTCAGCAGAGAGACTTATTTGATAGGAAGCCCTTTTTTAATAATAATGAGTTGGATTTGCAAAAGTCCATAGTTTAAAATAAAATTTTAAATATACTTTCCTTTACAGTGCCCCAAACAATCCTAGATAAAATGCAACTTAGATGAAGAAACTAGGACTGTTCTTCTCTCACAAATCCAACGTAAGCTACAATCACAAGCAGTGAAGATTTCGAGCAGATATAGAAGTGCCCTTGGGCTTTGGAGTATGAAGGCATTGATGCTGCCCAGATTTTCACTTAGGGAGGGTATTGCTCAATCTACACAGGAAATTCCTATCAGAATAAACCTAATTGCACCTCTCTTTATGGTAAGTATTACTTTGTTATGTGGTGTATATATGCATAGATATTAAATATCCCTTTGTTTTATTATCATAATAATTACATGCAATTCATATAATCTATCTCCCCTCAAACCCGTTGGATTGGAATTTTTCAAATTTTGCTGAGGCAAATCTTAGAGATGTTTAGATTTTTTTTTTTACATCCCAGAAATGTTTTCATTTTCATGTAAAGTATATATTGTATAGTTGAGAGTCAGCTTTAAATAATTACCTCTAGTGTATGTGTAATATAATTCTTGTAAATAAAATACATATAAAGCAATAAAATTGATTGTCGATTTACTAGTTCCACACCAACTATATCCCATCACATGAAAAGGCAAAAAGCCTGCTATTTTTTGACAACTCCCATACAATATATGGCTTAGTTTTTGCATACAGTTTTTTGACCATAGTCCCTCCAGGGGTTAATTTCAAGCCAGTGATGGCACTTTCTAATGCCCTAAGACCATCCTGCTTCTCTGTGGTTTGAGTTGTCATGACTGGGAAGGGAGAAAAAACATAGGAGATATTTTGTCTCTCTGATATGTGGTTGGTTTTCTGTGTATATGTATACATACATGTACTATTTAAAAGGCACAATGGTATCTCAAAATGAAAGCAAAACTCATGGCAGAGGAATATGAAAAAGGTAGTGGAAACTGTAAGAATGAAGCAAAGTTGAAGGAACAAAATATATTGAAATATGAAGATAATGGATATCAATACTAGTATTAAAATCATACTAGTGGTAAGACTGTATCACCATCTGTCTGTAAGAAATTTTAAACCAACCCTGGCTTGAATTAACCCCTGGAGGACTATGGTCAAAACTGTATGCAAAACTAAGCCATATGATTGTATGGGAGTTGTCAAAAATAGCAGGCTGTTTGCCTTTTCATGTGAATGGGATTAGTTGGTGTGAACTAGTAAATCTGACAATCAATTTTTTTTGCTTTATATGTATTTTATTTACAAGCATTATATTACCAACCT
>NW_023647517.1:7500-30000 GCF_015228065.2 Penaeus monodon
AAAAAAATTACTGACGCCCCTCGGAAAAATAGCCTAGTTTGCCCTCCTCCGTTTTCTGTGACCGTGAGGGTCGCCGGAGAGTAAGCGCCCTGGTAACCGAGGGTCCCTTGTTGTCATTTCCTTTAATTTCTTTATTTTATCGAAATTTCCCAAAAATAGGGATCAAAATGTCGGCTCGACGCGCCACCCACGCTGGCAGTTGGTACACGGACTCTGGTAAGTCGGTTTTACGAGGGTATGATGATGGGAAAAGGTCTAAAATAAGTGTTTTTTTAGCCTCGATGGGTCTCTCGAGGTAACCAGGTCAAGATGGGTCACGAGGTCAAAGGTCACGGCCAGACGGAAGTCCTTTTCACCGTCTGTCCCATCGTGACACTGAAAAGGGAGGCGAAAAACCGATGAATTTTCCCTCTTTTGCAGGGAGGAAGGGGAAGGTGTCAGAGAAGGTGGAAGGATTGAGGAAAATGAGCCTTCACTTCCAGCACGATTTTCCCCTTGCTTTGTCCCCTTCTTTTGGGGGGGAGTTTCCCCTAGATTTGGGGACGTCAGTGCCTCTCCCTTGGCTCCTTTCCTCGTGTGGATATTCCCCTTTTAGAGTCGTCTTTTCGTTGGTATTTGTGGGTTTTGTTTTGGGGTTGATATGATGGTCCTCCCTTTTTTATTTACAAGGGGGAGCTGGGAGGTAAACAAAGAGAGTGTTTTTGTTTGTTTTTTTGTGGTTTTTTCCCTCTGCGGCGTGACTGGGGTTTGGTACAGAGGTCGTTAGTCAATTAGATATGAAAATGATTCCTTGATGTTTCCATGTGCAGTGTCGGGAAATTTGTAACAGGTGAATGATACGCGATAATCGCTCATATGAAGCCCAAGGGAGATTTTGATTATTTCCGTAAGATTGGTATAGGATTTTGATTCCCCCCCCCCCTTTTTGATGTCAAGTCTTTTGAGCACTTTTCTTATGACTCTGTCTTATAGGGAGGTGGTTTTTATAATAAGTGTAGTTCTTGAAGAGCCTCTATGTGACCTATGAGAATAAATTTTGACCCTGTATTAGGCAACTTGGTTTGTTTGTGAATCTTAGATGTAAGCTATATATAAGCTAGAATAATGAGATTTGTTATTCTGTTAAGAAACATGCAATATATATTTCATTTAAGTTTTGTGTTTTTTGTTTATCTTTTCATATATGGATTGGAAAGTAATTTTGTTCTTATTTTCTCTGCAGGAAGGAAAGTATTTTGGTATCAGATTTTTCTCTCGTTCAGTTTTTACACTTTCATATTTTTTTTTTTTTTTGTGCATGGGCTGAAAAGACTTCACCTGTCCCTTCGAGTAAATTTTGGATAGCATGTACCTATATACATTTATATAGGACAAAATATTGTGTTAAGTCCCTAATCCATTTCATTCTTTAAAAAACTCATAGCACTGATTTCCTATTTATTCAATCCTCATTAAAATATTACATTATAATAGAGACATATACACAGTTAACAGTGATCTTCCTTCATTGATTCTCAGACACTCTAAGTACTTACATAATTAGTTTCTCATTAATTTTTTGCTGTGGATCAAATGGATGTTTCATCTGAATAATATTCCATTATCCTATAGTTTTGCAGCAACAGGCTCTTAGATGTAGGCTCCCAAATATTGTCCTATTTCATGTATTGATTTTCTTGTACTGAATTTCCTTAGTTGGCATTTGTTCACCATTATCTTTTCCTTTCTTACTCTTAAGTCAGTGCAATTGTGTCTGTTGCAGGCGTCTGTTGAACTGGGAGGGTGAACTTATCTCACAGCCACTGAAAAAGCCTACTTTTATGTTGGGGCCCCCCCCCCCCCCAACTTTTAAACACTTTGTACACAAGCATAAATTCAAATTTTTTAATGAATGGGAGATGTTATCATAATGATCTTATTAGCAGCCATGTTTAAGCCTGTGCTATTTACAAAAAACACAAAAAAAGTATCCCTGTATAGAGTAAGAAAAAAAAAAATATGTATTGTTGGTTAAAGAAAACAGCTCCTGGCAATAATGAAAAGCTGTCACAATGCATAAAACATCAGGTCCAGTTTTCGGTGGAAAATGAATATCATTGTGGGAATGAGCTTGAAATTTAGCGCTGCAGTGAAGGGTTAACTTATTCTCTCTCGTGTGGTAAATGTGTCGAGAACACCAGCAGTCAAGATTGAGCTTGTAGACTTTCCCAGGTGAATTTTTTTTGTCAAGTAAGTAATCAGCTTCATCTTGCCAGAATATGCATAACAGAATTTGTTTGTGGAGTCCAGGGGCTGCAAACATTGCTCAACATAACACCATGATTATGTAAGCCCTCCAACATAGATTGCAGCAACTGTCAAGCAGGAGTGGAAAATGAATAGAATAATGAACCGTATTCATGTTGACAAATGTATGAAAGGTATGAATGAAACGAATATCTTCATAATACAAGAGATGTATTTGACTGGTTTCAATTGTGTCTTCGTCAGAAATACATGATGTATTTTATAGATGAATAGAATAAGAAAAATATAATTATATGAAAAGAGTTGTGTTCTGATAGCTTTTCTGGATGTCTTTAAAAAATTGTAATTTTTTTTTTATTGTTATACATCCTGGTCCATTTAGTAGTCATAGTTTTTATTTTAAGACTAACACTAAACCATAAACATTTGCCTAATACTCTACAAATATACCACTGCATGATCTATATCCAGTGAAGTAATCTAAAAGGTATTGCATACTAATCAATTACTGATTGCAAAAGTATCAAAGTAATCCATTAAAAAAAAAAAGTATGCTCACACTATATTCATTACATTCATATATATAAATACACATATACTTATCGTAATACAGATACCATACATTTTCTTCACTTCTCTCTCTTACACCCCACACACACCCCCAACAACACACACACACCCACCACACACACCACACACACACACACACACACAACACACACACACACACCACACCCAAACACCCCTCATACACCTACATACATACCACACAACCATACACATATATTTTTTAATTGCATATATATTTTTTTAATAATATATTATATATATATATATATATTTTAAATTATAATTATAATATATATTATATGAAATTATTTTTTTTTTTTCTTTTTAATAAAGGGGGGGGAAAAACCTTTGAAAAGGTTTTTTTTGTTCCTGTAAGGAAGAAAAACATTCCCTTTTCTTTTTGTTTCAGCGACCGAGTTACCCCGGAACTGGAAAGGGGGGCTAGGACAGGCGCTTATCCCATGGCCCCAAGAGAAATCTTTGCGCCGTGAGTTGGTATTTGTGTGAAACAATATTCGGTTGGGGGAGTTTTTGGGTATTTGATCACTGTAGTTCGTACATGTTAAGGAAATTTATGTGTACAGGAAGTAAGATTATATTGGGTAAAAATTATTTTTTTTATTTTAAATTTTTTTTTTGGGATTATTTTGAAACCATAAAAACTATTCCTTGAGGGGAAATGTAGTTAAATGGCTTCTTGAGTTATTCATGATTTGGGCATATAGTCAATGTGAACTAAAATTAAAAAGTCTTTGGCCCTTTTTACTCTTAGTTTTTTGTACTTTCAGACATCTGGGTACCATCGTGGGGCATAGGTGCCCATGCCTACCGAAAATTTTTCCCATTGTTGTGTAAAAAAGTTTTATGTTTTTAAGGGGCCGTTTGTCTTGCCCTACAAATCTCTAGACTTAAGGCCTCAAAACTTGGAGATTAAAAACCCAGAGGCAGTCTTTAAATGGGGAAAAATTAGTCTGGGGTGAAACAAAAAAAATCTAGTCTTTTTGATTTTATTTTGACAAATCTGAAATGAAAAAAGATGCACACACCCGCACAGGGAAAGGCACCACAAACACACAAAACCAGCACGGCACACAAGACACAGCACAGGTACACACAGACACAGGGACAGGAACAACAGACAAGGGACCACGGGGACAGGGACACCAACCAAATAAACGCGGGAAGGAACCACAGACACAGGGAAAAACCCGGCATAAGGCACAAGGAAAAACAGGCCAAAAGGCACGGCAAAACGGCAAGCACTAAGGAATAGCACACACAGGCACAGGCACATACAACCAAGCACCACAAGCACAGACACACATACAACAGAACACAAATCGACACACTACATACGACACACATAATACAGACACACACAAAACAAACCAAAAAACAACACACACAACACACAACAACACACACCCCACACACACACACACCCAACAACACCAAAAACCCGAACACAGCACGAACACAGATAACACACACAAACCACACCAACAACACACAGACACCCACCACACACACCAACACACAGACACACCACACACACAACACACATACAGACCACACCAACACACCACAAACAGAAGAGACCACAAAAAACCCACACACACACCAACAGAAAACCCCACACACACACAACCCACCCCAACACACAAAAACCCAAAAACAAAAACAACACAAACAACCAAAAAACCAAAAACACAAAAAACACACAGGGCAACACCAAAAAACACACACCAACCACGACGAGACACACCAACAGAGACCACAGACAGAACACACAGACAGAACACACACAGACAGAACACCCCCGAAAACCCTAGACACAACAGACAAACACACCCAAAAAACAACACAACAGAGAAAACACACAACGACACCACCACAGACAACACAACACAAGAAAACCCACACACACAGACACCCCCAACACCCCCACAACCCCCAAACACACACACAAAACACACCACAAACACACCACACCACAAACACCACCCCACAAGACACCACCACACACACACACACACAACACGCACACCAAACAAAACCACAACACACACACAAACACACACACAACACACACACGAAACAAAAACACAAAACACACACAACCACCACACAAAACCCCCACAAAACCACAAAACACGAAAAACACACAAACACACACACACAAAAACACACCAAACACACAAACACACACCAAACACACACACCAACCCCCACCCCACACACACCACATCCAAAAACACAACACAACACACAACCACCCAAAACACCACAACACACAACGACACAACACACAACACAAAACACACACCACACACACACAACCAAAACAACACACAAAAACACACACACAACACAGAACACACAGACAAGACCCCACAAAAAAACACACAACACATAGACACACACAGAAAGAAAACACACAAAACCAGACCAAACACACCAGCAACAGAAAAAACCCACACAACACCACACAAACCACACACACACCACCAAAACCACACCACAAAACAAAACCAACACAAAAACCCACCCCACCACCCCACCAAACCCCCACCACCACCACCACCCCCCCCAAATTTGGGGCCAAGGACCAACAACAACAAGAAACCCCCGCCCGAAAAACAAATTTTTTCCAAAAAAAAAGGCAAACCGAAAAGAAAAAAGAAAAAAAAAAAAAAAACAAAAAAACCAACACCAAAAACCCCACAAAAAAAATTTTTTCAAAAAAGACAGAACCCACCAAAAAAAAAGAAAAAGATTTTTTTTCGTTATTTTTTTTTTATAAAAACAATTTTTTTTTAATTTTTTGTTTTTATTAATTTTTCCCTTTTAAAAGGGCCCGAATAACCTTTTACAGTTTTTAAAAATTTAAAGCCTCAGCCACCCCAAGGAAAAAAATTTTTTTCCTTAACCCGTATTTTACTTTGTTCACCTGAAGAGATTTCCCCCAAAAATTGAAAAGGGGAAGGAATTTTTTTTTAAATTTTTGTTTTTGTTTTTTTTTTTTTTTGTTTTTTTTGTTGTTCAGAAAATTTTTTTTTTTAACATTTTTGGGGTTTGATTTTTTTTGTGTTTTTAGTGGGATTGGGGAAAAAAGAAATTTATTTTTTTATTTTTTTATATAATTTTTAATTTTTTTAAAAATAAACCGGAAAAATAATTTTTTTTCATTTTTTTTTTTTTTTTTTTTTTTTTTTTTTTTTTTTTTTTTTTTTTCTAATAATGAAAGTGTGATTTTTCCCCTATACTAATTTTTTAAATTGTAATTTATTTCTAGATATTTTATTTTATACATTTTGGAAACTCAAGGACTAAAAAACCCTCGTTCCTGATTCCTAATATAAACTATAAAAATTTTATAGGGTTTTAGCCCAATGCTGCGGGAAATGCTGTGCTCTTTTTATTTTTATGTTTATTTATTTTTTATTATTATTATTATTATTTATTATTATTTTATTATTATTATTTTTTTTTGTCTCTGCACATAGATGGGTCTGCTATTGCTAACCAAAAAGATCATTGGGAGGCCTTGTGACCTTCCTGATTCCCTTTTCCCTTTAAATTTCCAGGGAAAAAAAAATTATTTTTTTATACTAAAGCTATGATATCGTGGTGTTTAATTTTTTTATAGACCCTTTTACTTTCTGTAATTTTTAAACTTTAAAAATGGAAAAAATGATCTAAAATATTTTCATAAATCAGGAAAAGGTAAAAAGGGCGAGAAACCGGGAGTACTTTAAAGGCTTAAGGTGATTTTACAAGTGTAGCCCTCTATGTTTAAAACATAAAGTGACTCACGTGGGGATGCAGTCGACATGTCTGCCCGTCGGCTTTGGGTTAAGGGTTTCTGGGGGCAAGTCAGGGCAGTTCTTTTAAAATGACTGTAAAACTAGTCTTTTGATGCTTTAGCCATTGCACAGGTGTTGCAAGTTGGGAAAAGAAAATTGTGAGTGCATTATCCTTGCTTTATACTGTGGCATATGTGAGGTGTACTTGTGTATCTTCTTTTAACGGTAGTTCATGTCTGAGCCGCCGTGGTCACAGCATGATACTTAACTGTAGTTTTCATGTTGTGATGCTCTTGGAGTGAGTACGTGGTAGGGTCCCCAGTTCCTTTCCACGGAGAGTGCCGGGGGTTTACCTTTTAGGTAATCATTCTCTCTATTATCTGGGCTTGGGACCAGCACTTGACTTGGGCTGGCTTGGCCACCCAGTAGCTAGGTAGGCAATCAAGGTGAAGTTCCTTGCCCAAGGGAACAACGTGACGGTCGGTGACTCGAAACCCTCAAATTCAGATTGCCGTCATGACAGTCTTGAGTCCGACGCTCTAACCATTCGGCCACTGTGGCCTTGACGATCATGGGCTTCCATGATTTTTTCTTAGCAATTTAGAGCGGTGGTTTGCCATTGCCTTCCGCCCGGTGTTTTTGATATGTTAATGTGTGAAGTTTTTATCTGTGGATTATGTTCACAGAAACTAGTAGAGCCTTTTTTTCATGCAATGTGTGTATGTGTGTGCTTTACAGAGAAGCCTTTATTCTTATATTTTTCTGTATTCAAATATGAACTTGATTCCCATTATTGTTGGTCAAGAAATATTTTATTTAAAGATGGTATGTTCTTCCCATGCAAAATAACATCAAAATAATGATCATGTAAGTAATAAAAATAACTGAAAGTTGGGCATTTTATATTGCAGTGTACAATGAATTGTATCAGACAGGCCACTTTGAGACGATGAGTGTATCAGCAGATGAGGACGAGCACAGCATTGAAATGCACTTGCCCTACATAGCGAGGTTATGGAAGAGTAAGTGCTCAAGTACAGGGCTTGGTAACTAAAGAATACTTGTAAAATTCTTACTAAGTTTCATCATAATTTTATCTAATGAAAGACTTATTTTAATGCATGTGCTGCAAGGAATGTTATTAGTTCCATATTCTAAGCTGAATGGTTCATCTCTTTCACATATCTCATTCATTTGTGGATGACTGCTGTCACATCATGACAAAAAATCCAGATGCTGGGTGATCCATGACCATGGGTTGAGTCCTTTGTCTGGTGGCTGGGATGATGGCTCACGAGCCTGGTTGTGAGCCAAACAATCACCCGGGCACTGAGTGCACCCTGACTTTGCTGAACTTTCATAGAAATTTTTGCACTTCATGAATTGGTTAACTAGTGAGAATTAGGGGATCATTTTGCATTCATTGTTCTTATCTTGTTGAACTAGAACTTAATGTCTGGTTTTCTTTCTTTTCCCTTTTTCATAGACAAAAACATTTGATCTGATGATTAGTTTTGGAAAAACAAATATTCTGTATTCCTGTGATATTGTAGTTTGGTTAGTGAAGGAATTAAGTAGTAAACTGAATTTTGAAATATTATTTTTTTAAGAATAAATCTGTTGTCTTGGCAGTTTCCGGGACCAGTTCACCATTGTCCCCATCCTAGTTGGGTCACTCACGCCGGAGCGAGAAGTACACTATGGGAGGCTGCTTGCGCCCTACCTTGCAGACCCTCAGGTAATGCTCAAGGTTATGTCTCTTGGGTTAATGGTTGGTGGTGATGGTTTTGCAGTTTGTTGTAATTTTTTTCAGTATAGATTACAATTGGACTTTAGCTGAGTTATGTTGTGATGTACCTAGAATTGCATTCTTGGTTACTTGAACAATGCTCAATACTTTTCTTATAATATAAACTGTGATCAGTCCCTGAGATATAAAACCCAAAAAGTGATTATTCAGTATGTTTTTAAGCTGGTGCATTTGAACACAAACAGTAAAAATACTCACGTCAGCTATTTTATTAATCTTGGTTTTTAATCCCTAGAGCTTATTTGTGATCTCCTCTGACTTCTGCCACTGGGGTCAGCGCTTCCGTTACACCTACTACGACCGCTCTGTCGGGGAGATCTGGCAGTCGATACAGAAGCTCGACAAGCAGGGGATGAACTTGATTGAGACTTTAAACCCGAGTGCCTTTACCGAGTACCTGAAAAAGTACGGCAACACCATCTGTGGCCGCCATCCTATTGGGCGTCTTGCTCAATGTGAGTGGTTTAAAAACAGGTTTTTGAGATTGAATAATGTAAAAGTCTTTTTATATGTGAAGACAAACTAATTCATACACAAAGGTGAAATAAACCCTCTATGTAATATGAGTGGATTAATTGATGAGATGTTTTGATTTGCCAAGTTTTTCATTAGACAGTAAAAAACAAAATAGATCTTCCTAAGGAGGCTGAAAAATCACATTTTTGCTGATTATATTATGTTTATGTTATGTACTTATAATTTATTTTATCATAGTTTTTGCTTATCAGTATTTTTTATGGAAAATGATAGTGAATCACTTAGAGGTGTTTGGTTAGCAGCTGGCATAATTAATTCATCATAGATATTTAAAAAAGTGACATGTATATATATGATGCTATAATCAAGTTGTTCATTTCCCAGCGGTTGCAACTCTCCAAAAGACAAGCATGGCCACCGCATGTTGCTCAAATTTCTGCAATATGCCCAGTCTTCGCAATGCTACACTTCATCTGATTCTTCCGTGTCGTATGCTGCCGCCTCTCTCATATTTGAATAAACCTTAGGTGCCCTTGCGTGAGGCGTATTCTTGAGGTGGAGTGTGATAGCTTGAGAGGTGATGATGATGACGACTCAAAGAAATACTTATCTATGCATTATAAGTTAAATATGTCTTTAAGGTTGGAAGGTTGAGGAAATAGATTCATGAGAAGAGCTAGATATATATGTATTACTTTCAAAAAGACCAGAAAAAAGAAAAATTATTTAAACTTGGGTAGAGCATACTAGGATTAAAAATGTTTATTTATATATATATATTTTTTTCAATATAGTTCAATTTTGGATTTGTATATTTTGAATGGGGTTTTGGTGAAGAAATTTTAAAATTTTTTAATTATTATTATTATTTTTCTCTCACCCTGTTTAGAAAATCACAGCCCTAATATTGCACACACTATCCACTCAAAATAACGTATCATAGATGAATGTCACATAGCTCCTCTCTCAAATGCGTCTCATTCAGGGCCAAAAGGGGGGCTGGCTGGCGATACTCCCCGCTTCTTCTGCCACGAGTGAGAGCGAAACACCTTCCCACTCGGATGTAAAGAATTGTTGACCAATGTCCAGTCTTGGGCAGATATGTGGGTCGTTTTTGGGGGCAGGGAGGTGATTCCCTGGCCTTGGAACGTCCTGCTAGGCTCAAGGGTTGGAGATTGCGTTGTCCTTTTTTTATCTCTTTTTTCTTTTTTCTTTTTTTTATTTTGGTGATTTGACACTCAGGGCCATTTTATAACACGTGCTTATAATGAATATAATAATGATGTGTGTGTTTTGGGGTTATGGTCTTATCTATGAGCGATAACCCCCCACTTTCTTCAGAATAAACAGTCAAATAGCCCCCCACCAAAGCCTCTGTGATGCTTTGAAATAGAGAGTATTTACAAATTTCCTTTTTTTTTTTTTTTTTTTTTTTCCGTTCAACGGGAGGGGGTTAGGATTCTTGTTACTCCCCCCCCCCCCTCCTCCTGTCCCCTTTTCAATCTCCCATTTTTGAAAGAAAAGGATTTTAAAAAGGTCTGGTTTTCTGATGTTCCTCTTTGGTGTGAGGATTAATGGGAAGATATTTTATTACAAAAAGGGATTTAGATTGGAGTCTCATGGTTCCCCCCACCCCCCCTCTCTCAGTCGTATCACCCCAACCCTCTCTCCATCACCCACCCTCCCCGTAAAACCTTGCCTTAAACTTGTCACACACACTCGGCAAAGGCGAAACTTTAGGGTGCACTGTGGCCAAAAGCTCGACGAAGTAAGCTCCAATTTACAGACATTCCCGTTATTGTTTTATTTATTTATTTATTTTTTTTTTTAAGGGGGGTGGTGCATGTCTGGAACACAAAACCTTTTGTGGAATGATCTCATTGTAGCACACCTGATGCCCCCTCCTTCCAGTAACCCTGCACCCATGCCTAATGCCCTTCCCCTCCTCTCCCTCTTCTCCCTCTTCTCCCACCTCTCCCTCTCCACATCTCATGAATACTCAACAACAGATGACAGGTTGATTGGCCAACTTGAGTCTATATGCCGACATGCTCATGCAACATATATATCTATAAAATACGTTTTTATTTTTATTTTTTCTTTAAAATTCATGCACATCCACAGAAATGCACACTTGCATGCCACGAACACGCACATGCAAACGCGAGCACAAACACAAAAATTCATGCTCACGCCATGCACACGCACATACACACCACATGCACACGCACATGCACACGCACATGCACACGCACACGCACAAAGCACACGACACGCACACATACACACTCTCACTCACACACTCTCACTCACACACTCTCACTCTCACTCTCACACTCTCTCTCACTCACTCTCCTCTCACTCTCACTCTCACTCTCACTCTCACTCACTCACTCACTCACTCACTCATTCACTCACTCACTCACTCACTCACTCACTCACTCACTCACTCACTCACTCACTCACTCCTCACTCACTCACTCACTCACTCACTCATTCACTCACACTGTACATGCACTCTCACCCAATCTCTCTCTCTCTCTCTCTCTCTCTCTCTCTCTCTCTCTCTCTCTCTCTCTCTCTCTCTCTCTCTCTTCTCTCTCTCTCTCTCTCTCTCTCCCTTCCTCCCTCCCTTCCTCCTTCCCTTCCTTCCTTCCTTCCTTCCTTCCTTCCTTTCCCTTTCCCTTTCCCTTTCCCTTTCCCTTTCCCTCCCTCCCTCCCCCCCTCCCTCCCTCCCTCCCTCCCTCCCTCCCTCCCTCCCTCCCTCCCTCCTCCCCCCCTCCCCTCTCCTATCTCCCTCTCTCCTTCTCTCCTTCTCCGTCTCTCCCTCTCTCTCCTTCTTGTTCTTCCTCTTCTCCCTCTCCTCCTTTTCTTCCTGTTCTCTCCCTCCTATATTCATAATTTATTCAAGTATACTGTAAGCACTCCACTCTCAGATACTCATTCGCTTGTATGACTGTAACACTTAGCTGCTCCTTACTTAATCACTCACTCTCCAGATAAGTCCAGATCCTTGTCCCAAAACATTTGCACCCTCTTTTTCCCTTTCCCCCTTCCTTTCCTTTTAGTCTTGCCTTTTCCCTCTGTCCCTTCTCCTTTCCTTCCTTCTCTCCCTCCCTTCCTCTGTCTCTAGCTTTCTTCCCAAAACCCCCTTCCTTCCTCTTACCCTCCCTTTCTCCCTGCCCTTGTACCCTCCCCTGCCTCCCTTCTATCTTCATTTTTTCCTCCCCTCCAAATCCCTTCATCTCCTTATCACATCCCCTCCTCACTCTCCCCTTTCCACTCTTTCCCTCCCTCCTTTTTCCTTCCTTTCCTCCCCTTCATTCTTCCCTCCCACTATCACTAAACGCAACACCCTTCAAAGGAGTGTTGTTGGTGGTTAATCTCGAGAGTGTCTGTTGTTAAAACCAGCCATCATGTTTACCTATACAAGGCCTTGCTGCTTTCATATAGCCAGCTTTCATAAATAACAATATCAACTTCAACTGTTTCTCTCAGACTATATTGCCCTTAAATTTTCCTCCCATATATCATGCTAACTGGTGTTAAGCTATTGTTAAAAAAGAAAAAAAATACAAGTAGCGTGAAAGCAGTGGCAAGGAGATTTCATACACTTTTGTAGATAATCGGATGTAGAGAGGACATTTATAGTCACAGTAGACTTTAGTAAGAAGACAAGACATCTTAAGAAGTGTTTCCAACAGATGATGGTCAAGTCCTTTTCCTTTCACCCATGGATTCTGGTAATTTTTTAAATGTGATTTTGTGATTTTATAGATTGATTCACACAACTGGTATAAGAAGCTAAAATTGTTTTGTGTTTTTAACCATAAGTGAAAACTTTTGGCCATCCTTAATAGATGAATTACTAAGAACTCTATGATTGCAAAGCCAAGCAGGGTGTGGGTGGTTCTTCCTATTAATAATAATTTTTGTAATGAGATAAAGTGATGAATACACCCCTGTACTCTCCAATGTGACCTTAAGATTGTGATTAGAGAGAGAACTCCCAAGTTTAGATGGGGAGGACTTCATGCTACACACATACTCACCCCACATTTCCCCCCGCTTGGCTAATGATAATGGAGGTGAATTTTTTGGTAGCTTTCTTTGGAGGTGTTTATGATTAATTCAGCTTGTGTGGGTTGGTGAAAACAAAGGAAATACTGTATTGTGATTTACATTAGGATCTGAGAACATTACTGCAGGCCCTCGCTGAACTGCTGTGTTATTTAGTAGCATTTTATTCTTTGGAATGCTGTTATTTATATCTCATTTCGTAAATAGGTATGTTGAGATGGGAATATTTACTATGTAAGTCAAGCAGCTGTTCTTCAAATTATGTGTGATTATTTTCCCTTTAAATGGAACGTCGGTTTACATGAAAGGAAGCAAGCATATACATTTTTGTGCTATGTTTAACTTGGTTCTTACTCTTTTTTGAAGTTTAGTTTTAGTTAGAAGTCAGAAAGATGTATGTGAAATTTATAATCTCATTAATATAAGAAAATGTATTATGTGCACAGGAAAACATTTTATAAAAGCTTATGATTCACAAAAAAAAGGAAGTATATTAACAATAGGTATTTTTCTTTCTCTGTTGCAAGAAGATGTCTGACGTCAGTTTTTGGGAAATTTCCCCACACAACTTAATTTATTATTGAGGCTTCATTTGTAGACTAATCACTGAAGTAGAAAGGGAGCAAAACAGAGAAGAAGAATGATAGTGATATTAGTGTTTGATATTAGTAATGGTTATGGTGATAATGATGATAGTAAGGATAATATAACTCCTTTGCACCCCAAAAAAGGAATTGCAGTAAAGTTTCAGGTGCCATACTGCAAGCAGATTTTGCTCTTCTTTTTATTCTTATTTATTTTTTTTAAACTACACAAGTACATTATTTTCCCCAGTGCAGCTTTCCAGTTTGTGCTGTTGCTGTCATGCAAGGGTGCAGTTTTTTCCCCTCGGCTTAAGAATTGTGGTTGGAAAGGTGTTGTGTGTCAGGAATTACAAGAATGAATTGTTAGATATCATTTAGATAGCCCAATGTACACACACACAAAGAGGTCATTGTAAAGTAGGGATTTTAGCAAGTACATGAATTCAGTTTGTATCACATTGTATCTAGCAATTCAATCTGTAGATCTGACCTGTGTATGATGAGAGTTTTTAGAAGATTGTCAGGTGTGAGATGTCTTCTTGTAACAAGATGTAAAATGAAACTTGGTATTTTGATGTTTTTTTTCCTTTTTGTCATTTGTTGTGATCAAGTCCCTTGGTGTTTTTATTCTATACCATTTTTTTTATTACTCATCTGTTGGGGAACATAATATAAAGCTTATAATTAAGTACTGGTTCTTTTCTCTCACTCTCTCTCTTTTTTTTTACATTTGTAAATTTGAATATTTTTATTTGATATAATTTTTTTATTTTTTCAAAACTGGCATGGTATTTTATTTATCCTGTGGTATTGCATGTTATCTTGAACAATGCATGGATCATTCAGTAATATAGTTATCTTTACCATGTTTTTTTATTATTGATCTCTTTTCATTCTTCTACTTTGGCTACGTCACATACTTGTCTTGATTTTTTTTTACTCTATCCTTTTCAAATATAGACTTTTTTCTTCTTAAGAAATCATTGCTTGTGACACAAGTAAAGAAAAAAGAAGTTGAGCAAATTTGCATAATTTTCTTTCTCTTATTTTCTCTCTTACCATAGATGAACTCGATAATTATCATTATCAGTAAATTGATTTCACTTCTGCAGTGGATTTTGACGGCAACATTAGCAAGACGAAAGAATGGGAGAAAATGGATTTACTTGGGACAGAGAGACAACACAAAAGGTACGCAACTCTTGGTCTTGAACTGATGTTACGGTTTTCAAAATGTGCACGGATAAAGTGTGTCCCTTTGATTGACAAAGAATGAGCTATGAAATCAAACCAACATTGAAGAGAAAAGATAAACCAAAGAAAAGTGCCTGTAATTTTCAAGTTTACTTAATTCCCATAAGCTGTTTTATTTATTTTATTTATTGGTTAAAAAGCCAAGTTTACCAAGTTCCTTAATTTAGATATCATTCAATTGGTGTTTGTGAAATAGGTGATATTTAGTATCTTTTAGCTTTGAGAATGGTGAATATAGAATAAGTGCAAAGGATAACAGAAAAGGGAGATAAAATATTCAGAGACAATAAGTAGGATGTGGATCTAAAATTTTGAAAAAAAAAGAAATCTGCTAAATTTAAAAGCTGAAAATTATTAACAAGGAAGTACCGTGGTAACTATTTGTTTGATAGCCTCTTTGTAATATTTAGTACATGTAACTAAAGATTATATTTCATTTTATGATTGTTTTGTATTTAGTTCATATAGAGCTATACTTATTTTGAGAAATCTTATATTTTAACTCATTAGTACAAAGATTACTTCTTATACTACTGAATGATTGTAGATGATTTTCTTATAGCTTACAATTATTTTTTCATATGTTAAAGATTTATTAAAGGAGAGTAGTTTTGCAGTACACCATGAAATATCGTAAACCTCTACTGACTGGCTGTGTATGCATCATCTAGGTTGCACATTAATACTAGAAAGAATCTCTTAAAAATTCTAAATGAAATTGCTTGTGCATATATTTGCTACTGAAAAAAATTAACAATAGTACTTAGAAGACACCAAATTTCAGACCAGCAAAATATTTTGCTGGAATTGGAATCCCTTAAGTTCAATATGAGTTGCAATATAGTGTGTAGAATTTGAGCTGGAACAAAACTGCATGAAGGAACACAGATGAATATGGACATGTATGCTAATGATATAACAGTGTAGATTGTTGCCCTTTATATTGCATTTTTATAGAATTTCCAAGGGAAAATGTTACAAGTTTGTAATACCCTAAGAGTTCTTAATATGACCTAAGTTTTTTTGTACAGTTTGTGAGATCGGATGGTATGTGTACATTTGCTTAGGTTGCTATGAGATAAAAGGTGGCTGCAAATGGTGTAAAAAGCCCAGTTCCTGCCTGTTATAAAAACAAAGCCTGCACTTTAAAATGATGCCAAATGACTGTACTTTAATGTTTAGCTTTTAATTTATGAATCAATATTTTTTGTTAAAATTTGAATGTTTTCATGCTCACATCCAGTAATCCATTTTATTTTTGTCATGATATTTAATGCATGTATTATTGGCTCACCAGATATTTCTGTATGTACTGTCTAAACTTACTCTCTCTTTCTTCCATTATTCCATGCAAACCATTGAAATATCATTTCTTCAAGTTGCCAGAACATACATCATAACCTTTTCCGACTTGTTCATTTTATTTAAGGAATTTACGTTACATCACTTTGCCGAGTTATTTTAAGCAGTAGTGGACACATAACTGCAGACCTTTCAACAGTATACAGTAGAAATATTACAAAGAAAAAGTCAGAGACCTTATCAGTGTTGCCATCAAGACTGTTACTTTCCACTTTATCTCTTGTCTTTCTCACATTTTACTGACTATATGCCTAATGTTAAGACAACGTGCCTGTAGAGAAGTTGTATAAGATACTGTTATAGGAACTTGTACACAAATGAACCAGGCCACTTGTTTGGTAATGCTAATAAAGATCAGATTTGCAGTTCATGTCTTTATTGATACATTAGTCTCCTCCTTTAGAATATAGGATATGAAGTGTTTCAGGATACAAGTGTTCCAGATTAAGTTTCATATCATATGATGAAAGATACATTTTATTTATTTATTGACATTTTCTGCTGTGACAATATCTAAGGTCATTAGTGGGCATATTCAAAATATAGTGATAGGGTAGGGCTAGGGGGCAAAGCCCCCCTGGCTAAGAATTTTGAGGATTTCCAGAATGGTTAATGATCTAAGAAACATGTGCTAGACAAAAGTCTCACAGCATTATGACAAGGGCTGAGGTCCAAGGCAGGGGTGATCCGCTTCATTGGGTCTCAGCCTCCCTCCTAAGCCCCCTCAGGTCAACAACAAGCAAGGGATTGGGGGGATGAAAGATATATATCCTTGACTTTTGATACAAAGTGATTGTGTATTGCCTGTGCAGTCTGGATTCACTGTTTATTACCTTTATTTTGATTGGCTTGTACTGGATACTCAACTCAAGAAGGAAAGCTAAACATAGAAAATTAGCAACTACTTCTTGTTGTTATATCATAGTATTTAATGAAGTCCTGAAAGGCAGCCAATTACTTAGAAAAACAGAAGAGAACAGACTTTTCATGTTATGCAAACAGTTTCCACCCATTTCAAATCACTGTAGTCTCTAAATGATATATGAAATATGAACAGCACTGAACTGGCTAATTTAATAAAAAATCCAATATGAATAAAACTTTTGTTTATTTTAAATTCAAGGTGAAATAGGAAATATTGCATTTCCATGATTTTGCGTCAGATAGAATTTGAAATCTAAAACATAGCAGCATAGTCCTGATGCCATGGCCATTGTGAACTTAGTTTATTATTTATATTTAGACACGATGGCTCCACAAGTACTAGTCACCAGTGAGCCAATTATTACTACCTATCTCACCTTTATACCCTTTTCCATGATTTTTGAAAATATTTTCTGGTATCGTATATTGTTAGAATGTCAATATCATTATAATAATTATAATGTTTTATGATGATAATATCGCATGGATATTAATACAGTAAAAGAGCGTTTTCCAGCAACTCAGTGAAATAAAGTGAGGTCAGAAGGTCTAATTATGGCTAATCACTTAGCACAAAACAGTGCTAAAGTGAAAACAACTTTTCCAGTAATGGCGGTTAATAATGAGTATAATAATGTGCTATGTGAAAAACAAATTTTTAAGATTAATAGATAGTATTTAAGGTCCAAAAAGTAAGTCTTAATATAGGTAAATGCAGGAATCTTCATTAATTGAGAATGAGTCATTGTTTAAAGAATAGCATATCATGATGAATTACAGAAAGAGCGAAAAGGAATATATAGCTTACATGCTTCAATGAAAATCATAGAGGAAACAACAATGAATCAATTGATTTTAAACATGCTCCAAAATTTTTTAAGATAGCATTTATGATTTCTTTCTTTTACTCTTGATATCAAAGTCAAACACCTTTTTATTAATACAATTACAAGTAATAACAATGCTAATATAAAACATTCACTATTGCTTCAGTGTCAGTTGTAAAAATATAAATTATCTGACATGTAAAGAATGTGTGCTACATCAAATAATTCCTATTTTACCGGTCATGGTGATGCTGATATATCTAAAGTGTTAATCAAGAATTAAACAATTACATTAAATGACAGCATGTTTAAGGACATAGTGTTCAAGAGGAATGACTGATGTTATGAACTTTCTTCAGCATAACAATAACAGCGATCATATAATTTGATTGATATTCTTGCGTTGCCTTTTTTCTGTATTGCAGTGGTTCTAAGTTATCTTACTGGAAAACACTTGTGCAGTTTTTTTTGGTACGGAACATAGGCATTTACACCATGTCTGGCATATTTTCCAGCTGTAGCTAAGTTGAAGCGAATCTTCAGCATTTGTAAAAGATATCATGAATTTCTACAATATGGTTAATTTTTATCCCACCGGCAGATTTTGGTATAGGCTGTAACTTTAGGTGGAGACAATTTATAACCTCAAAATTTCTCATGAGAATGTTGAGGAAAGTTTGGCTAGTGTTTAATCTTCACTTTATTTTCTTGTGTTGGTATAGTCATCCACGATAATGAAATAATATTAAAAGAAATCATGGTTTAATAATATTAGCTGATATGGTTTAGACAGTCGAACGATTCTCCTCTGCCAGGGTTGAGAAATTGTCATAATGCTTGGTTAGTGCACTAATTTTACATTGTAAACTATACATTTTAACAGTCATACCTACATTTTAAAGATCTATTTTTTGACATGCTCAAGAGACTAATATGAAATGCACTTCCAGTTAGATTTGTTGTTTATGAATGTCGATATGGTAACAAACAGCATCTTATATACTTTGTATAATTTTTAACTTACTAATAATTATTAAGGCATTAGACCTCCATTCCTCTCATTCCAATTTGATTTTATGAAGAGGGTGTAATATTTTAAAAGGATTTGCCTGTGAAATGGATATATATAAAGAAAACAATACTGTGAAATTCTGTTTTGAGTAGTCTATGGATTATCTGCAGGAGCTAAGATTGCACAGTTGACTATGGTCTCAAGAAGGATATAATTTTCTTATAAAAAAAAAAAAAACACAAGGAGTTTAAGTGGCAAGAAAGTGGACTATGTGAAATCTGATACTAAGATGTCTGTTCATTTTTTGCATTTTTTATTTTTTCATCACATGAAAAAAGTCTTCTTGTTTTATCTAGACAATATATAGTTTGTAATCCATATATAGTCTGTAATACATTTGTTTGTTAATTCTGTGCACTATAAGCATTTATAGTTTGATATTCTTTGATCTCCCTTCTTTTCACAACGGATGTAGAAGATTTAAAGAAACGAAGACCTGCTGAATATTAACTTTATTTATGTAAGAATACACATAAGTGAAATCTAAAACAATTTTGCACATCGTAAATCAAATTCGTAAATATGCCATTTCTTATATTTATACAATACAGAAGAGCAAATGGGTAAGCATTAACCAAAAAACTGTAGGTTACTTGGATAACAGCCGAAGTTCTCTAATAGGATTCACACCTTTTGATGCTTTTTGTAACCTAGCTTTAATATCCTTTAATATCAAAGTTCAGGAAGTACACTTGAAGGATATCATTTCCTTCTTAATAATAATTATTTGTGTACAACTGAATTCCAGTAATTTTTCATTTAAACTATAAAGATTATCTCTTAAGAATCAAATAATT
The DNA here is from genome assembly GCF_015228065.2 of Penaeus monodon. NCBI lineage: Eukaryota > Metazoa > Arthropoda > Malacostraca > Decapoda > Penaeidae > Penaeus > Penaeus monodon. Next base: position 27,311 of record NW_023647517.1, read on the forward strand.
ATACTTTACTCTAAAATGATTTAAAATATATCAAGCACCTCTCAATTTCTATTAGCTATACTCTAAAATTCCTGCAAAATTAGGAATTTTAGTACAGATCAGAGACTGTTAGTCAACAAAGCACCAGTTCAGCTACAAACTGAATTTACTTGGAATTCATGAATACTGCTCGAAACCAGATTTTGTCTGTCAAAAAACCTCAAAATTTTCAGTTCACAAACTCTCTCTGTGTCCAAGTAAAAACAGATTAAAAATACTTAAACTAGCAAATATATTCAAATACAGAACAGCAGCCCAAAGTGCCCTGAGATCTATGTGTATTTGGTCCGTCCAGCCAGTGAATAATCATAAATCACGAGCCTTATTGGCATATCAAAATAATAATAATAATAATAATAATAATAAAAGGTGAAGAATTATCAAAAACAATTATACATAATAATAATAAAGCTCAAATACTGCTGTATTGGACCCCTACAAGAAGCTGTTCTCTCATCACGCCTTAAACCTAACCTTTCCCTTCTTTTCTCTGTACGTTCTCTCAAATGCGCAGGATTAGTGAGACATACAAATGGCACAGACAATAGGTCAACACATCATGATGATAGTCCTAGCAAATCTCTTATACACTGGTTAATTGGTTGTCAGGCTCATGGCTAAATGATAAGAAAAAATGGTAATAATTCCTCAGTGTCTCTATTTTTCTATATAATCTTATTTGCAAATACAAATCAGGCTTTTGTATGATGGATACAATACAAACAAAGAATACAAAAATCAATACATTAGGAATGTAACACAGAAGGGAACTGGCAATCAGTTGTACTGGATTTATTCTGTAAATTAATTAATTCTGTAATTAATTAACATGAAGTAACAATCCAAATACTTGCATAACGTAAATAGTTATTTTTCCTTGTTCAATTACTTTAAAAATACTTTGATTACCAGTTACCTTGTTGTACATGTATTCATCCAAAACAGGATTTTTTATCTCTTTTCTTTGCATATGATTCATACATGCATATCTGGAGATAGGTACACATACCTCCTGAACTTGCATATCAAATAATAATTGTCTTTGTACTTTCCTTTTCATCTCACAGTCAAACACTTTAAAACAAGTAATAAAAGACTGTTCAAGAATTTCAGACCAGAAGTTATGGGAATAAAACTCTAATTATGCCTTTAAGCTTTTGAAAAATAAAGTGTCATGCAGATCCTTAGTTCTAGGCAAGAATGAAAAATAATGTATTGAATGACCTACTACCATTTTCAGAGATTCATTGACACATCATAACATGGAAATCTTCAAGCATGTATCCATACATCATTGTTTTAAGACATGAATATCCAGGAACTAATAGAAGTTTGTAATTTAAAAATGGGTGAATGGTAAATTTCACTAAATCTGGAGCATGAACAGTACATCACTACAATCAAAATGAAGTGTTTCAAGGTCATATTTTTATCTTTCCTCTCATTATTCAAGCTCTGAAAAAGTACAAGACAAGAGATTTTACTACAAGTAATCATTCACCACAACCATATATATTATTTTTTTTACATTTTTTTCCCCCTCTTTTTGGCAATGATTAAACATGAGCTTCCTTTTCTTCACTATATACTCTTCTTTGGATTCAAACAACTGCATTTCCATATGCATCACTCAGAAATGACATATAAGACATTGAGCAAATAGGTCTTTACCTGGTATCCAAATATATCTAACAAATATGTATATGTATATATAAATACACGTACAAAAGGAAGTCTCAACATCTGCAAGAAATGCAACAGCTCCTGACACGGAATGAGGAGCAAAATTGTGCCGCGGCTGCTGTGGAGTTTTCCCTTTGAGCAGAGGCGGAAGAGGTGTATCACAGAAGTACAGGCAATTATCAGTACAGCCACTAGCCTTTACCTGCAAAGGAAGACAAGCTAATGGTTAGTTTTTTGTTTATTTTTTTGCTTTACTTTTTCTTGGATTAATTTTGTATTGATGGGCCTTTAACTAGTGATTAAAAACAAGGGAACTTGCTTTGTTACATCTTCATCAAAATTAGGTCCTTACTTTTTCCTTGAGAAATGACAAATCAGGAAAATTTATATCAATTCTTTGCAATTTTAATGGCAAGGAGTAACTAATGAATAACTGCTGTTTAGTTTTATGACACAAAATATAATAATAGTAATAACATAGTAGTGTAGTAGTAGTAGTAGTAGTAGTATTAGTAGTAGTAGTAGTAGTAGTAGTAGTAGTAATATAATAATTAACATCAATATTATTATTAACATCATATCAATACTACATCAATATCAACATCAACATGAATAATATCATAATAATAATAATAATAATAATAATAATAATAGTAATAGCAATAAATAATGGTAATGATGATGGATGATGGTGATGATGGTGATGATCGTGATGATGGTGATGATCATGATGATGGTGATGATCATGATGATGGTGATGATCATGATGATGGTGATGATCATGATCATCATGATGCTGATCATGATCATCATGATGCTGATGATGATGCTGATGATAATAATAATAATAAGTGATGATAATAGCTAATGATAATCATAATAATAAAACAATAACAAGAGCAATACCGCCAATAAAAAAACAAAGAAAACCCCCTTGGCACTCACCCGAAGACCTCCTGACTGGCGTA
>NW_023647518.1:0-7198 GCF_015228065.2 Penaeus monodon
GGGTTTTTTTTTTTTTTTTTTTGGGGGCAAAAAAAAAAATTTTTCCCCCCTTTTTCCCCCCTTTTGGGGTTGGGGCCTTCCCCCCCCAAAAGTTCAGTTGTGCCGGGTAAAATAAGATATGGTTTTGGGACTCGGGTTTAAAAAAAAAAAGGGCGGAAAGGCAATGGCAAAAAATCCCCCCCCCCCCTAGAATTGCTAAAAAAAAAAATCATGGAAAAAACCCAATTTAATTGTCCCAAGGGCCGCGGTGGCGAAATGGTTAGAGCGTCCGGGGACTCACCCACTGGTCCCCAAAGGGCCCCCCAAATTTTTTGGAAAATTCGGAGGGTTTTTTTTTTGATCCACCGAAAACCCCCCGGTGGTTTCCCTTGGGCAAAAAACTTCACCCTTGATTGCCCTACCTTAGCCCAACTGGGGGGCCCACAAGCCCAAAACCCCCAAGTTAAAGTTGTTTGGTTTCCCAAGCCCCGTAAAATAGAGAGAAAATATAACCTAAAAAAGAAAAAAAAAAAACCGGCCCCTCTCCAAAGGAAAAAAGGAAAAAAAAAACTGGGGACCCTTAAAAACCCCCGTTACTCACTCCAAGGGGCATCCCAAAAAATGAAAAAAAATACCAATTTTAAAAATTTTATGCTGTGGGGACCCAAGGGGGGGGCTTCAAAGGGAAAATTTAAAAACCTTTTCCGTTTTAAAAGAGGAAGAACATATAAAATAAGAAAAATTCATAATTTAAACCCCCTTTTTATATTATTCCCCACCCATTAATTTACCCAAAAGATAGGCGCCCGGGGGGCCAGTGGTTTAGAAAGCATCGGCCTTAAAAAAAGGGGGGACTGTTTACGGACCGGCAAATTTCCCGAGTTTTTGAATTTTGAGTCAACCGGGCCGGCCTCGTTGTTTTTTTCCTTGGGCAAAAAAGGTCCCCCCGATTTTGGGCCTTTAAAACCTAGCAATGGGTGGGGCAACCAAAAAACCAAAATTTCAGTTGCTGGTCCAAAACCCGGTTATATAGAAGGAGGGTTTTTTGGGTTCAGGAAAAGGGCATCCCCATTTTTAAAAAAAATATTTTTGCCCGAAAACTGATTTTATCATGGCAAAACCCCCCTAAAAAAAAGGTAAAAAAAGGTAAGAAAAAAAAAAAACACAACAAACCCCCACACACAAACATATTATAAATTTATGTATATTTTAAAGTATATGGGTGTTATAATTTTTTATTTGTGTTTGTCTGTATCTATTCCATGTAATGGGAATATTAATTATATAATATATATAATTAAAATATTTTAATTATATATATATATTTTTATATATTAATTAATATTAAAAATTATTTACACCATAACAATTTAAAATAAAAATTTAAAAAAATATAATTTACAATATTAATATATTTAAAAAAATTTTAAAATTAATTTAAAATATTTTATATATAAAATTTATATATAATATATTATATAATATATATATTTTAACATTTAAAAAAAACCCAAAGCGGTTTAAAAAGCCGAGTTTGGTTAGGAACAAACGCCCTCAAGACCCGTTCCAAAGACCCCCCGGCCAAAATCTGAGTTTTCCGAGGGTTCGAGTCACCGGCCAGGGTTTGGGCCCTCAGGATGGGGCAAAACCGGGCCATAAAAAAAGATATGTGGCCAGAACCTTTATTTTTTAAACATAAGCGGACCCCCATATAAGAATGGGATTAAAAAACTAAAACAAGAAAAATAACACACAGAATTAAAAATTATATATAAAATATATATTATTTTTATATATATTATATAATATATAATATATAATTATTAAAATGATATATTAACAAATTACTAGGGAAAAAAAAATTGAGACCATTGGAAAACTAAATGGAAAGGTTTCAAAAAACTATGAAAAAACAAGGGACAGGTTCTTTTTTTTTTGGGGGGGGAAAAAAAGAAGGAAATTATAGTTCCACGGAGGTTTTTCTTAAAGGGTTTCTCATGAAAAAAAAACTGCAAAATGCCAACTAATTGGGTTTAACCAGCCCAATAAATGATCCGCAATTTTAAAAAAGGTCAAGAATACAAAGGCAAAACCCTCAATAAAAAATTTTGTTTTATTTAACAATTTTCTAGCAAAAAACCAAATTTGGCAAGTGGATGAACGAAATTAGAAAAAATTTTTTATAACTTCTCCCCCAAGATTTACTTTTTAGACCACAATCCCTAAAAACAGAGATGTAAAAAAAAATTTATCATGGAGGGCCTCAACGCCAAAAAAGGTTTAAAAAAAAAAAAATAATCTAAAAAAAAGGAACCACCTTGTGGAAAAAAATTTTTGGGCCCCTTGGAAGGGTATTAAAATGAAAAGGGGTAAAGAGATTTTTTAATTGAAATCTTGTAAATACAAATAATCTATTTAATAGCCCATACATTTGTTCCAAACCACCACCCAAAGGGGGGCACTTTGTACCAACCGGGGGTTTTTTCCACCAGACCAAAAAGGAAACACGCAAACCAAAATTGGGCCCACATTGTGGCTGAACCAAAAAAAAAAAAAAGTTGCCACAAAAAAATGCCCCAAAGGAAAAACCCAAACCTGGTTGGGGGCCCAACTGCCAACAGTGGGACCCACCAAACTACTAACTATCGACCCTTTAAAAATAAGGGGAAACCCCAAAAAAAGATTTGGAAGGCCGTCCCCCAAAAAACCCCCAACCTCTAAAGGGGCGACCCAAAAAAACTCTTGATAACAAATTACAGAATTTACAAGTTGTCCCCCAAAACAAAAATTTTAAAATACTCCCCAATCAATGTTGAAGATGAAAAAAAAAAAAACAAAAATGAAATTTTTTTTTTTGGAAAGAAGGGGAAAAAACTCCTGCTTTAGAACTGCTTAAGAAAAAAAAATTTTCCGCTAAAAAAAAAAAAAAAAGACAAATTCCCCTGGGAATATCTGAAAAAAAAAACACTAAGTGGAAAAATTTAAGGAAAGATGCCCCCAAAAAATCAAAAGGGTAATCAATAATCCCCCCGTTGAAAAAGTTTAAAAATTTACAAAAAAAAAAAAAATTACAAAAAAAAAACCCAAAAGGGGTTTATTGGCGACAAAGATAAGAAAAAAAATATTTTAAATGAAACATTACCAGAAAAAAAAAAAAAAAAAAAACTGTTTCCCATCAATAAGACAACTAAAAAAGAACCTTTACCAAGGGGTAAAAAAAAGCATCACACGGAAAAAATTTTAAACCTAAATGGACCACTATCAAAAAAACTGAAAGATGGGGGACTTGTTTTGTGTGGGAATTGGAAAGGGAAGTCCCCCAAAGATTAAATAATCAAATTTTGTTCAACCTATACAAAAAAAAGAATAAAGATCTAAAACAAAACCAACAATTTTAAAAATGACTCAATGAAAAACGAAAATGAAAACCAACCGCCCACTACTAGACGAAAAATTTTAAAAAAAAAAAAAAAACCATAAAAGAAGTAAAAGGGAATAACAAAGAGCCCGGAAAAAAAAGATGAAATAACAAACAGAACTAATTAAGAAAATGCCCGGCAAAAAAGGTTTTTCTACAAAAAAAAAAACCCCTTTGTTACAAAAAAAAAAAAATATGGAATAAAAAGGGAGGTGGCCCAGAAGACTGGGTTAAAATTCAAAAACTTTACTTCCCATAACCTAAAAGAGGTGGACGCACTCCAATGCAAAAAAAAAATAATAGGGACCAATTGGCCATTAAATAAGTCCCAACCCGCAAAAAATTTTTTGGGAAAAAAAAAAATTTGGGCTGAAAGAATGGAAAAATTGAAGTTTAAAGAGGAAAATTTGCAGGACGAAAAAAAAAACAGGTTTTTTTTCCCCCCCTGGAAAAAAGGTAACCCGAAAAACCAGATTTAAATCCCAAAAAAAAATTTGATCATAGAGAAAAAAAACCAGGGAAAAAAACATCAAAAAAGAACCCCATTAACCTATGTTTTTTTTAATCGATTTTTGTGGAAAGCTTTTTGATTACTGTTTGATTCACGAAAAATCCTCTTGGAATAACAAAGAACGATATGAAGTTTCCAAAAAAAAAACAAACATCCCAAACCCAAATAATAAAAAGCTATTTTTATGGGCAACACCAAGCTGCTGTAAAAAACCACTTATTGGTTTTTAACAGAATTGGTTCGAAAAAGTCAAACCAAGGAGTGGGGGGAAAAGGGTTGCCATTCTTTTCCCCCCCCGCACCTCTTTTAACATATATTCTGAACTATTATTGAAGAGGTGCTCCCAGAGCCCTTTTTTTTTAAAAGGGAAACTGTGGATGTTGGAGGATAACAAAATATTCAAAAATCTGGGGGGTACCCCCCCGATGGGTAATAGTTTTTTTTTTTATTGGGCCCCGCCCGGTAAACACTGAAAAAAAATACAAACTACTATAAAAAAGTTAGAGAAGCAAGGCAAAAAAAAAAGGGTGGCTTTTTTTTTCTTTAAATGCCAAGAAAACTAAGAATCATGAAAAATTCAAAAATATAACCGGCAATGAATAAATTATGAACATTTTTACAATCAATGGGGAAATTGATTTTTGGGGGCCAAAAATTTTTGGAAAGAGTTCACTTTTTTCCTTGGAGCTGTTTTTTTTTTACTAAAAAATATGATATTTTACGGGAAATAAAAAAGAATTTGCCATTGCCCAAAAAACCCAACAAAATTTGCCTTCCTCAATAACATTCTGGAAAGACCGAAAAACATTTTACCTTTTGGACAAAAGCTAAGGGTTATTGAAACTCAATTTAGGGTTTTTTTCCCAATTGCATCATAATGGTTCTGAAGTTGTTTTTTGGGTGCTGAAAAGTAGATAAACAAGAAAAAAGATCAAAATAGTTTTTTTTTAAATTTGGGTTTTTTTACAGATGAGTACTGGGGTATTAAAACTGGGACAAAAAGAAAAGGGCCGAAATGATGGGGAAGTGGGCTGAGAAAAATTTTAAATGAAAGGGGCCGGCTTTGGTTGGGGGGAATTTTTTGAAAACAGAGGAAAAATTAAAAGTTTTTTTTGGCCATGTGATTTGAGAGTAAAAAAAAATATTGAGAAAAAAAAAAAAATTTGCTGACAGGGATGGTGGTGATAGGAAAAACAGAGAAAAGAGGGCCCAAAACCGAAAACAAAAACAGAGGGACAATAATCAAAAGATTTTTTTGCCCGGTTGGGCGATGGTAACAAGTGGAAAAAAAAAGCGTAAGGGGGTTCCGAGTTTTAAAATGGCGAAGGGGTGGGGGGGAGAGGGTCCCCACGGCTGCTCAAAACATGAGCATACCCGTTTTATTTTGGATGATTTATTTTGTTTTAAAATAAAAAATGTTGGGGAATTTTTGTGTGTATAATATATTTATTGTTTGGGTCTGTATGGTTATCTTTTTGTTATATATGTTATATATATTAAAAATATAATTATAAAATATAATATATATATTATTACATTTTATTTTTATTAAAATGTGTATATTTTGTGGGGTTTATTTTGTTTGTTTTTGTCTGGTATGTATTCTAAAGTTAATAATATAATATATTTTTTTTTTTTTTTTAAAGTGCCTTGTCCTACAAGGACGTTTTTTTTGGCGACAATTTTTCTTTTCCCATGATTTTTTTTTTGGGGGAAATTTTAGGGGGGTGGGTTTTGGGGCCGTTTTGCCTTTGGGCCCCCGGGTTGTTTTTTTTATTCGAATCCCCACCATCCCCCTAATTTTTACCCGATTTTCTGGGGGAACCGGGGAAATGAAACCTTTAGGCTGGCTTTTGCCCCCCCAGTGGCTAGTAAAAAAACATCGAGGGTGAAGTTTTTTTTTTCCCTTGTTTCCAAGGGGGAAAACAACGTTTGCCGGCCGGTGACTCGAACCCTCAAGAAATAAGATTTTCGTCTTTTTACAAATCTTGAGGGCCCCATGCTTTCCCTAACCACTCGGCACCCCCGGGGCCCAAAATATTATTATTAATTTTATATATATTTTTATATATATAAATTAATATTGTGTTTTTGTGGTGGGGGGTTTTGTTTGTGTTGTGTGGGGGGTTGTGTGTGTGTGTTGTGGGGTGGTGTGGTTGTTTTGGTGTGTACATTCGTTTTTCGAATTGTGCTTTAGTTGGTGGAGTGTGGGGTGGGGGTGGTTTTTTTGGTTTTGGTTGGGGTGTTGTTGGTGGGTTGGTGTGTTGGTGTTGGTGGGGGGTTTTGGTGTGGTGTGTGGTGTTGTGGGTGGGTGTTGTTGTGTTGTTGGTGTGTGTGTGTTTGGGGTGGGGGGTGTTTTGGTGGGTGGGTGGGTGGGTGGTTGCATTCGTTTTTTTCGAACATTGTTTTGAGTAAAGTGTGTGTGGTGTGTTGTGTGGGGCATTTTTCCCTTGGGCGACATGTGTTTTGAGTAAGTGTGTGTGTGTGTGTGGGGGGGTGTTTTGCATTCCCTTTTTTGGGGACAATGGGTTGAGGGAAGGGGTTGGTGGTGTGGGGGGTTGTTGTGTTGCAATTCGTTTGCGGGACAAAGTTTTGGAAAAATTGTTTTGTGGTTGGTGTGTTGTTTTGTGGTTGGTTGGTGTTGTGGTTTGGGGGTGTGGGGGTGTTGTGGTTGGGGGTGGGGGGGGTTGGTTGGTGTGTTGTGGTTGGTGTGGTGGGTTTCCCCTTTCTTTTGCGACAGTGGGTTTTTTGAGTTAAAATGTGGTGTGTGTGGGGGGGTGGTTATGGTGTGGGTGTGTGTGGGTGTTTTGGGGGGCATCGTTTTTTGCGACATGTTTTTTTTTTTAGTAAAGTGTGTGAGTGTGGTGTTGTTGGGTTGTTGTGGTGGCGGTGTGTGTGCAAGTTGTATGGGTGAGTGTGAGGGGGGATTGTGATTGTGATTGTGGGGGTGGGTTGTGGTGGTGTGGGGGTTGGTGTGTGGTGTGTGTGTGTGGAGTGAGGTGCGTTGTGTTGGGTGGGTGGTGGGGTGTGTTGTGGTTGGGGGGTGGGGTGGGGGTGTGGGTGTGTGGTGGTTTTGGGGGTTTTGTGGTGTGGGGGTTTTGTGGGGTGGGTGGGTTTGGGGGTTGGGTGGGGGTTTTTTTTGGGGTTGGGTTTCCCCCCGGGAGGGGGCCCCCCTTTTTTTAAAAGTTTTCCCCCCCCCCCTTTCCCCCTGAAAAACCAACGGGGGGGGGTCCCCCCCCCCTTAAGGGGGGGGGTTTTTGGGGGGGAAAGGGGTTCTGGATTTTTCCCCT
>NW_023647519.1:0-7196 GCF_015228065.2 Penaeus monodon
TTATATTAATATATATATAAATATATAATTTATTTTAATTTTTTAATTTTTTAAATTAAAAAATTTTAACCCTTTGTACTTTTTTGCCCCTTTTTTATAACCCTTGGAACATTTTTCTTTTGGTTTGGCCATTAAAAATTTTTATTGGCCCCAAAGGGCGTTTTTGATAACCCCAAGCTCAAAAGGGATTTTTTTTTTGATTAAAATGATTAATTATTTATACATCTTTGAAAGGGGTTGTTGTTTTTTTGCCTGTGTGGTCCACGTTTTTCCCCCCCTTTTTGGGGGGGGGGAATTTCACCGCCTTTTTTGGGGCCCCGTCGCCGCCCGGGGGGTTGTTTCTGGCGGAGGTCCCTTTTCCCGGGTCCACGGGAGGCCGGGGCGCTCCCCAACCAAGGTGGGCCTCAGGCCCTTGGGTGGCGGGGGGGCCGGGGGGGAGCACGGAGAACCTTGGGGGGCGGGCCCCTCCTCAATTTTGGTGAGGCTTCGAGCAGTTTTGTTGCATTGCATGATTCACAAAAAGAAACAACTTTCAACTTTAAATGTCAGTACAAACCAAAATTTCACTTTACAAAATTTACACTTAAAAAACACACGTTTAAAGTATCATGAACCATCGTTATGCAATTTGTATACCGGGTCACTTAAATGCTGCTTCAAACGCTGACCCGAACCAACAAAAATGGGGGGGGTTTATTTCCCATTTCCCCCCGTGGGGCCTTTCTGATTTTTCCCGTATTATAGGGGTAACAATGCCTTAAGGGAATCGAACATCAGTGTTAACACTGCGATAAACACTACTATACGCACATAAAACTAATTTTCATCCAACATCATGAAAACAACACAAACTATAAGATTAAAACACAGGTAATTTCACTAATCGACATTGATATCTATTTAGCATATAAAGTATTCTTTAAACACTTCAAGACATTTCTACCATTTATATAAAGGCCACCTAAATCGAAATTTCCCAACCCCTTTACATTCAGTAAAAATGAACAAATATTGGGAATTTTCATTTTAAACCTTTCTTTTCACGTATAGGCTACGCAAATGCATATGCAGCAACACATTTATGGTGAAAGGGGCTGCCTTTCTTTTTTTCTATAATTTTTTGACGTTCACAGACAAAACCTTAAACCAGACGCTGCTACTGTTTTTCAAAATAGTGGTTTGATAGAATTTTAAAAAATAATTGTTTTAGCAGGCTAGCCCTATTACGTATCCTCGGTAATATAGGTAGATTTTTTAGATGAAAATAGAAAATGTATTATAAATTTTGATGCAAAAAAGAATAGATAAATAAAATAAATAAATATCATTTTATTAAAAAAAAAACACAAAACCCAAAAATTTTCTTTTTTTTTTTTTTTTTTTTTTTTTTTTTTTTTCTTTTTTTATATAATATTAATTTATTTTTTTGGTTGTTTTGGGGGTTTTTTTTTGTTTTTTTTGTTTTTGGTGGTTTTGTTGTGTTATTTGTATTATATATAGTTATGTATAATAAAATTAAAGGGGGTTGGTTGTTGTGGTGTTTGTTGTTTTTTTTTGGGTTTGGTTGTGAATATATTATATATTATTATAATAATATATATATATAAATATTTTATATATATATTTATTTATATATATTATATATATTTATATATAATAATATAATATATATTTTAATATAGGGGTTTGTGTATATATTATATTATATATTATATAATTATATAATATATATATATTTATTTTTTTTATTTATAGTGTGGTGGGGTGTTTTTGTGTTTGGGTGTGTTGTGTGTGGGTTGTTTGTGTGTGTGTGTGTGTGTGTGTGTGTGTGTGTGTGTGTGGTGTGTGCATGTGGGTGTATAATAGTAAATAATATATATATATATATATTTATATAATAATAAAATTTTAAAATAATAAATAATATATATAAAATTTTTGTGTGGGTGTGTGTAGTTGTGTGTGTGTGTGGGAACACACAACACACACACACACACACACACACACACACATTATATATTATATATAATATAATATATATTATATATAAATATAAGATAATATTTTTATATAATTTATATAAATTTTGCATGTATGTATGTAGTCTATTATTAGCATCATTATCCTTAACATTAATATTATTGCATCATTATTATTTTTTATTATCATTGTCTTTTTTATTATTATTATTACATTTTTATTATCTTTTTATTATTATTTTTAATTATATCATTTTTATTATTTTATTATTTTTATTAAATCATTGTTATTATAATTTTCAAACCCCCCTCATTATTTTTATTGTTGCTTTTATAATCAAAATTTTTTTTTTTGGTGTCAGATCACTTGTTGTAGACCTTTTATATTTCCCCTGGGCGCAGGGGCTCATGAAAACATAAATTTCTTCGATTTTAGGGTTTCCCGGGTCACCTAGGAGAGTAAAAAATGATTGCGTGTAAAGAAGTTTTTGAGGAATTTTGCTATATATTATATTATTATATATTATTATATATATATATAATATATTTATTATATATATAAATATATTGGTAAGGGGTCAGAAATGAACCTCAGATTTTAGCCTGTAATTTTTCAGGTTTTGTCGTCGATACAGAGGTCCTTAAGGGAATTTTTTTAGTTCTCCTTGTTCTCACACTCCTGATTCGTGGGGAAATGTAATCCTTTAACAAGTTCCATGACAGATGTGCATCTTTTGTGTGTGTTTGTGGTGTGTGGTGTGTGTGTGTGTGGTGTGTTGGTGGTGTTGGGGGTGTGTGTGGGTTGTGTTGTTTTGGGGTGTGTGTGTGGTTTTAACAGTGCCAAATACCCAAGGATTAAAGTGATTTTGATTTCTATCTTTTTTAGGAAAAGGGTTAACAAAAAGTGTTCGTTTCCTACAACAAGGACGGTTTTTAAATGCGCGAATAGTTTTTGTTTTTTTTCCCCCTTAAAAAAAAAAAGAAATATTTTGTTTAACATCTAATTTATTTATATAAAGTTTGTGGTACTTTATTGATATGTCTGTTTTGTTTAAAATTGATTTTATTTATTACGTTTTGGCAGATTTTAAACTGCACTGCATGAAAGGGGGAAGATCGAATGAATTTTGGGGTGACTAATTAGGGAATAAAAGCCTGATTATAAAAACTATGATACAAAATCAAGTCAACAATTTCTTTGTATTCCTCGCAAGTATACGGAAAAATGAAGATATTTAACGAATAAGTCTTGGCAATTCCGCACCCCCGCCTGGGAAGACATTGTGTGAGATGTCGATAGTGAGGTACTCTTTTGCGGATTTTAAACAGAGTTTTGAACTCTAAAAAATTTTCCGTGGTCAAATTTTCCTACTTGCCAGAAAAATGTGCATATAATATTTTGAGGGTGTCCAGTCAGGGTACAAAGTGAGTATTATTTACTTATTTTTGATATGTTCTTTAATTGGTAATTTTTCTCATATGCAAATGAAACACTATTATTCTCCCCCTTGGAGTAAAAAATTTTTGCCTACAACAAATTTTTTGCGTATATTTATTTGAGGGTAAAGGGTTAGAACGTGTTGAGTACGAAGTTTGATTGATTTTTGCCCAATCAATTTATATTTTTCTATGATGACATGGCTGATTATTTTTTATTTATTTTCTGTGTGTTATTACGAAAGGAAGATTTTTTTTTTACATGAAAAACCGTGGTTTTGTACGTTTTTTGCGACAAAAAACTAAACAAAATTTCATTAAAATTCAATAATGTTACTAAACTCAAGTTTGTTTTGGAATCAATATTTAATTCTGGATTGAATAGGTTTTCCCTTTTGGATTACGAGGTTGTGGCCAATTTCACTTAATTGTGTGTACCTTTTTGGGGATTTTAAAATATTTTTACTTGAAGGTCTCTGGAAAATTTTCCCGTCCCTTCTAGGGCCTTGAAGGGGGGCGACTCGAAAAATATCTCATACCATGAAAGGGGTTCAATTTAGACCGTTTTTTAGCTCGCAACACACCCCCTTTTTTGGGGCCTGGGGGCCCCTGGGGTAAATTTTTTCCCCCGGTTTTTTTGGCCCCCCCCAAAAAAAAAAAAAAAAAAAAAAAAAAAAAAAAAAAAAAAAAAAAAAAAAAAAAAAAAAAAAAAAAAAAAAAATTTCAAAGGGGAAAGGCCCCCAGGGTAAATTTCTAAAAAAAATAGTTTTTATTTCCCAAAAAAGGGGCCCTTTTTTAAAAAAAAAATTTTGGGGGGGAAAAAAAAAAAACCCTTTTAAATTTAAAACCACCCCCCCGAAAAAACGGGTTTTTTTTGGGAATTTTAAAACTTCCCCCCCTCCACCCAGGGTCCATGAAAGGAGTTCAATTCAGACCGTTGATTAGCTCAGACAACACACCTCGTGCCCTGGTAATATCAGTGGCCACATCAGAAGGCCAGGGTATTCTACAATCTGTCATCAGGTGCTCTTGCTAAACTTATTTACCAACGATCGTGTAATAACTTCGTTGACCTCCATCTTTTCTTCGATTTTCTCTGAGTTAGGTACCGAGCTTTATTCCAGGTGGGAAGCGTGCTAATTAGGGCTTCAAGGTAGACCTTCCTGGAAACATCGGAAAGTTTGTATAGATGAAATTGCGGAGGCATATTTTTGGTCTTGCGGGAAAGAGCCTTGTCCCCAAAGTAGAGGAAGATGTGTATGGTTTTTGTACCAGTTCTCCATATCTTTTGTTTGTTTCCAGAGGCACTGCATCGTCTCAGGGAAGCTTCTGTACTCATGAGATCTGTTCTTTACTCCCTTCCTCATGCTGTGGAGGTGAACACTGTATTCCAAAATGCCAGTTTGTTCCTGCATAAATATTAATTGGCTCAATTCATATTAAAAATTTGGCGCAAGTATAGCCATAAACACACTTGTCAGTCATTTTCCTAATCAAACTGGGATCTTTAACGTTTACTATAGTGACAAGTGTATAATGCATTGCCTCTTTCTGTATTTACTTAGCTATATTATATATAGAATACGTACAAGGCCTAATTAGCATATACTTATGTAAACCTTGAGTAGTATACATTACATCTTCACGCAATAAAAGCAGTAAGCTTCCTTATATTATAAATTTGAAGAAAATGTAAAGCTGCATTTGTAGATTGATGAAAAAAAAAGTTTATGACCGAACAATGTGGTTAGACGGTATATAAAATGTGTTGCTGCATTCTTCCATCTTCCATGTATAATTAACCTGGGTAACCTTGTATTGTATACGAATTTCTGAAACACTCCCATCGAATGCCCGTGGAGTTTGTTTATAAAACCTCGCTACCATACTCTAGTTTGAGTAAATGGGAAATATGGAGAGTGGGTGCGAGGTCTTTTTCTGTAAGTATATGTACGCGCACACACACACACACGTGTATGTGTGTATATATATATAGGCCTTTTTTTTGTAGAATCCCGAAACCCAACACCTTGATGCATTGTTCATATATCAGTCGTACAAATACCATCATGACGTTTGTACTCACATAGAGTTTTGGAAAAAAAGTTATTTTTCCCAATTTCTCATAAAAAAGTAAAAAGAAAAACCTTAAAAATTTTAAAAAGGTTGATTTTTTAATTTAAACAAAACTTGTGGAAAATTTTAAATAAAAAGAACTTTAAAATTGTTTTTTCACCGCACTCTTTACTTCAAGGCTATGGAAATTTTCAAAAATTTTTTGTTTTCTCGATTCAGTCAAAAAATTTTTTTTTTTTACAAAAAATTTTTTTTCATTGAAAAATAGAAATTGATTAGGTTTTGCATTTTTTCGATCCCCGGGGGGAGCTTCGTTTTTAATCGAAACTGGATAATTCTAATGATCACGGGCATTAACTTTTCTTACTGGTTGAATCATGTCAACAAAACATGACGCACAGGTTTTTCTTTGAATGAGCATGTTTTTGATGCACCTTTAAGATAGATTTTTTATTAAGAAACTACGATGCAATTCGTTATTAAAGAAATATAAATCCCCATCTGAGACTACGTGAAATATATCTGAAAAAAATTGCGCTTTGACTGACTGGGGGCCCAATGCATCAAAATGGGTTCAAGGTAGAAGGCATATAATTGATACAACTCGAAAAGGGTTTCAAAGGTTCCAATAATGGTAAGGGTTAGAATGTGTGTGGGGTGTGTGTGTGTGTGTGGTGTGTGTGTGTGTGTTGTGGTGGGGTTTTTTTTGATTGGGGATAATAATATATATATATATATATATTATATATATAATATATATATATAATATGTATTATATTTTATATATATAAAATTATGTATAGAAAAGTGGTGGGTGTTTACGCCTTTTGCGCATGTGTATTTATATATGTAAAGAAAACACCGCCCACACAATTTAAATATATGTGTGTGTGGGTTTTTTTATTTATGTAAAAACACGCGTATACACACAAACATATATAAATATTTTGTGTGTGTTTTTATATGTAAATCACCACATTTTAATGTGTATGCATGTGTGGGGTTTTTTAAAAAATATTATAATAAATATATATATATATATATAATATTTTAATATATATATATGTAATTTTATATAATTTTGGGTTTTTTAAATAAATTTTATAATGCATAATTTTGTGTATACGGGGTGGTGCGTGGGGGGGTGTGGTGTGTTGTTTTGGTTTTTTTTGTGTGGGGGTACTATATATAATATATATTTTATAATTTTTATTATATATAATATATATTTTAAAAAATATTTTTTTAATTAAAAAAAAAAAAAAAAAAAACACACACCACACACACACAAACCCCCACCCCAACACACACACACACACACAAAAAAAAAAAAACCCCCAAAAAATAAAATATAATAATATATAATATATATAATTATATTATAATATATATAATATATTATTATAATAAAAAATAATATATATAAAATAAATATAAATATATTATTTTAATATAAACTACTAATATAAAATATATAATATATATATATAAATATAATATATATATAATATAATATATATAATATATATATATATAATTGTGTGTTTTTTGGGGAATATACTTTACTTTTACATGTCCGATGAGGAACTCTTGCGCTCTCGAAAAAATTGTGTTTTCACTTCATTTTTGTGGTAAAACTTTCACGGACGTCCTCCAAAGCATTCATTCAGGGTTTGGGAAAGCCCCCGGGAGGAACCCCCCAAC
>NW_023647520.1:0-7196 GCF_015228065.2 Penaeus monodon
TTTTTTTTTTCCCCAAAACCCATTTTCCCCAAAAAGGGTTTTTTTCCGAAAATGGGAATTTTTAAAGAAACCGAAGGGGGGCCCCAAAAAAACAAACCCTAACATTGCCCACCCCCCCTCTCTCTCCCCTTCAAAAACTCCTGTTCTGTTAACTCTCTCCCTATTAACCCCGTCCTACCCCCCCTTCCTCCGGGTCCCCCCACCCATCCTCCCATGAAACATCATTTTTTCATTATCACCCTCACCAAAACCCTTTAAGGTCTAAAAATTTTTATGGATTCGATGTTGGGGGATATTTTTTAAAGGGATTAGAAACTGAGTGAGACAGAGCGATCCTTGAAAACGACCCTATTTTAATTTTACATTGCGTTGTAATTTTCTGAGTGTCGTTTAGACATAAATGTTACCGACGGGGGAAGCTCTCGTGCATTCAAGACTGCACCCCATCCTACTAGTCTTACGCAATGGGAAAATTTGATTGGGTTTTTCTGAGCCTCCTTCTGGCCACTCGACCCTGGCCCTCATCTGCAATTTGCTTCTTTCTTACAATAAACCGGCATCGTTGCCCGAAAATGTTCGGGCTTACTAAAAATAAACTCCAAATTGCGCTGGAAATGGGGGGGGTTTTAAACCCGTCTAATGACTTTCCCCAATTTCAAGGCAAAAATACAGGGCGTGGATGACCTTTTCCCACGGGAAATTCGGCCCTCATCCCTCCCCGGGCAGTTGGGAAAAGGTCTGGAAATCTAAAAACCCAGTAAATTTGTTACGCCGACCCCCTTTTCTCTCTGCCCCCAAACCAGGCAGGCTAGCAACGGCGTGCTATCCACAGGGTTTAACCTAAAACAGCCCCAAGCACCGGCACCACCATCCGAACACCACAGGGAAACGTCAAGGGGCAGCGGCCAAAAAACCAAATGACGTTTTTCCTTTTTTAAACAATTTTATTTAACTGTACACTTTTTTTTATGGCACAATACGGGGGGGAACCACGGCACACTGCCATACAACTTAAACAGGAAACACAATTTTTATCAGGCAAAAGGGGCACACACAGGTCTTCACGGGACAGCCCCCAAACTGCGTCTCCGGGCTTGTTCCTCCGCTCCTCCACTCAAGCTAGTTGCGCTTTGTTTGCCCAGGTCCCTTCATTTTAAACACACCCCGGGTCCCCTTTTCATTTTAACAATTTTTTGCACGAGAAAAGCCCCACGGGCTAGCACTACCCCCCCTATCAAGCAGACACCCGGGCTGCTCTGACATCCCTAAACCTGAAAAAAACTATAAAAAATTTACATAAAAGTCCCAGGAAAAAAACAAAATTCTTTGAACAAAAGTAATGAAATTGTAAATCAGTTCCAGAAACAAAAAAATTTTTCCCATCCACGGGGTTTTTCTTCGCTCTCCTAGGGTCGCTCGGGAGGAGGTGGGGGGCGGCGGTAGATTGGCGGGGCACCCAGGGGGGTTATTTCCTCCCCAAAACCTGGTCATGGCACCACTGACGTCGTTGCATCGCCCTCCCGCCCCAAATGCTGTCCTCATTCGATCACGTCTGCCACCCCCCTCATCGCCGCTACGGGGTTAAGTTATTTTCTTTTCACCATGGCCCCGGAGAGCTTCCTGGCCCCATGGAAACGCCAAGCCGGTGCGCCAATCCTCGAGGAATCAGGCAACGGCCCCCCCCAAAACCAAATTTCCTTGCTCCCCGGACTCTTCTGGGTGCTCCACTTCCTCACAAATGCCCGCTTTGCACCAGCTGGGACCCTTTTGGGCCTTTCGGAGAAGTTAGCTACCAACCTGTAACTAACCCCTCCCCCAGTCCACAAGGTCCGCCCAACCCCTACGCCCTCAGCCAGCTGCAGGGTTTTGAATGGGCTCCACGAGGCCCTTACTCCATGTATCCTCTTGACAGTCGACCCAAATTTTAGACTCTGTCCTGGGGGCAAGGTGCAGTCGCTCAGCTTTTAACTATCTGCACAGCCAACCCCTGGAAGCAAAGGGGACTCTTTACCGTGCACCCTCCCAGCTTCCGTCCAAGGGCTAACACCTTACCTGTGTCAGGGAGTCAAGCCCCGCAAGCAGTGCTCTCCCGATCGGCCACATACACCGGCAGCCGCTCCCCCGCTGTCCACGCCAATACGAGCCTCCACTGGCCCCTTGACTGCCACAATGTCCCCGGGCACCACACATCCTGTGGTGCTCTGGGGTCGCATAGGGCCAAAAATCAGGCCGCAAATTGGGTCTTCTCAGCCCCGTGTCCCCTGTCAGGCGACATGGCTTCCCATCTATTGAGCCCTCCACCTGCTGGTTCAACGGCAGCTTACCCAAGTCGGGGCCCGGGAGCCGAGGACGGCTGGGTTTCGGCCCCCTTCTCCAGCCTGTCCGAGTTTTCCGCCTGTACCACTTCCATAGCCTTAGGACATGCACTCGGATGGTGACCATACCTGCCACAGTCCTTGCAGCACTGCTGGAAGGCATCAGAATCCGTCCGCTTGAGAGGACGTGTTCTCCGCTCCCTCCGACACCAACTACGTCTGTGCCCTACTTCTCCGCAGCCCCAACACAAGCCTTGGAAAGTGCTCGGCTCACCTTCCTCAATGCTACCTTCTCCACTTTAGCCTTCCGTACACTTTTCTATAGGCACATACAGGGGAAACCAGCATGTCACACTGCACGATACAGCTTATAACAGGGCACACAAAGTTTATCAGGTCACAAGGGCACACACGAGGTCTTCACAGGAGCAGCACCCAACTGCGTCTCCTGGCTTGTTCCTCCGCTCACAGCCAGTTGCGTCATGTTTGCCCAGGTCCCTTCATGTTAACACATGCTCAGGTCATCCTTTTCATGTTAACACATGTTTCGCACAGAGACAAAGACCCACTGGCGTAGCATATTCATTCGCTTCCCGAGGAATTCACGAAATCGGTAAAGGAAAAGTGCCCACAGCAATGGTACATGCAGGAATTGTAACACAAACAGTCACACAAACAAGTACAATCATGACGACAAAACCAACCAACAAATCACTAATAACAGTATACACTACCCCACTCAACATTTACCACCTCAACAAATACAACAAACCTACATAACACGACTTTACACCAACAATCAGCACACCACAATGCACTATTCACCAAGACCTCCCGTGCAACGACACCATACAACACACAGACCTAACACTGCACCCCGCCACTATAACACCACACTAGCAGTGACACGATGGGTACCAAGCCAGAACATGTTTTTAATTGCACAAGATACGGTCATACTGCCTCAGCATGCCAGTTTCCCCCTATCTTGCCCGTATCACCATACTATGACAAGACATAATTGGGCAACTGCCTGAATAGGTCAGACTAACCTGCGACCTCCTGAAGCAACGTAAACATTGGCAACATCTTTTTTTCGGTATAGGGGAAACAGAGACAGATATAGGCGAACTACAAGACCAATTTTACACTTACCACACTTGACGACCGACATAATTACCTACAGACACCATATATCAACATTCCTAATGAAAATGAAAACAATCTCCTCTCCTCCCCTCTAAATTTAATATTCTTAATGCATATTTTTTCTTGGATAACGGTTCATCATGTAGCACAGTATCTCTTGATACAAGAAAAAAATTTTGGCTTTTCGTTGGATTTGCAGCCTTCCCGCAATGCCATCAGTCAAAGGACCGTCCCATAGGAAGTATATTGACATGATTTATCACTCCATTTCCCTCGAGCCTATGCTAAGCCCATTTACATCTCCTATAAGATCCCACATTCAAAGTGGAAGGCACTCAAAAATGAAGTGCTGGACATGAACTTAATTAGGCAAAATAATTTACCCTGGGCCAGTCCCATGATCCCCATTCCCCAAAAGGACGGATCATTCAGGCTGTGATGGATTACAGTCGCCTTCATGTAGTAACTATTCCAGAACCATTCTCTATTCCGAATCTCCATCTATTGTTCAAATATTTTGGTTCTGGAAATCGAGTTTTCTCGTGACTTGGCTAAGGTTTCTTACAAGTGCCTGTAGTCAACCACTTACCGCATTTTTCAACCCACATGGGCCACTTTGATTTCCTGAGAACACCCTTTGGGTTACGTAATTCTCCTCTCACATTTTAACATGCTCCCCATCGAAAAGAAATTATGTCAGATATTCGAGTGTCTTGCAAATGCAGGGCTCACCTTAAACCCTAGTAAATGTCAATTTTTTCGATCAAGTCTCGATTTCTTGTGCCATACCTAATCATCCAAAGCTATATTGCCTAATCAAAGCAAGTATAAGACTTCCCCAGACCGCAAAACCAAAACACCTAAAGTCTGTCGGTCTTTCCGGTTTTTATAAGACGTTTATCACAGGTTACAGTTCTTCTGCGGAGCACCTCTCGACATTCCTGAAGAAAGACATACCGTTCAATTGGAACACTGAGACAGAGGATTCTTTTCTGCGACTGAAGGCATTACTAGATAACGCCCTGTTCTGGCCTTCCCTAATTTCGAGTTGCGTTTTTTTACTCACGACAGACGCATCTAACGTAGGGTTAGGTGCCGCACACTCACTAGAAAGTAGATGGTAAGCTTGGCTCTATTGCCTTTGCAAACAGGTCCCTGAAACCTGTAGAGCGGTTATATCATATTCCTGACCGCGAACTATTGGCAATTACCTGGGCACTCCGTCATTTCCGGGAGCTGGTACTCGGCTATAAGATTGATGTGCACACCGACCACTCTGCTGTCACGACCACCCTTTATGGTAGGGACCTGTATGAAAAACTGGCACTTGCCATATAACATTTAGCAAAATATGATGTAACGATCGTTTACTTACCTGGCCGGCAAAATGTCCTCGCGGATGCCCTCTTCCATGCACCTTGCCACTTACCGTGGATTCAGTGGCCAGTAAGTCTAACCCTTTTCTTCTTTGCTTCGCAAAATGTTCAAAAATCCCCACATCGCGCTGTGTCAGCTAATGCAGCTAACCAACCTCTTAACCCTCCCTCCGAGGATGAATTCGCCGTGTGCAGCGCGGGACCTCGTTTATAGGTACATAATAGAAAAGCTAGAGTGAGGCGAACCCTTAGGTCCGGTCGGCGCCTCCCCGTCCGGCAATTCTTTTCAGGCAACAGCAGTCTCCTCTTCAGAAAAGCCACCCCAGGAAATTAAGGGATGTCGAGTTTTTTACAAGAGAAGTTATAGTGATTCCGGATCACTTGAACCGAGAGTCCTTCAGTTCGTGCATGAGTTTATGCGAAGCAGCGCACTGCGGTGCATATAAGGCCATTCAGATGGCTTGAGAGAGATATTTCTCGCCCCTCCTTATTACTAGAGTTAAGAAGCATGTTAAGTCATGCAGGCCCTGCCTACATTTCAAGGGTTCAACCAACCAGCCCTACCCTGCCATGCACTATTGTATTGCGCCCACTCCTTCTCTCTATGGTCAAAGACATTTCCCTTTCTACTGGGAAATCCACTCGGGCTTTATCTAGAGGGGGCACTATTAATTAACGTCAAGTGTGAGTTCTCCTGTATCATTACCTGAGTCATACTCTTGATGAACCCACACTATAAGATATAATAATCCTAAGAGGGTTACTGATGATCTAATTTCAGTCTTAGAGTAACTAAGAGAAGGGTAATATGAAACAATTGATAATCTTACACTTCCTTGATATGTTGAATTATAAATCATTAAACTTGTACAACTAAAAACCTTAATTGACACAGATGTCCACTTCACTACTGTGTGTAGTATAACTGTCTTTCTCTTATGTCTTCCTTCTTGAATCCTATGTCTGTACAGACTTTCCTCAAATTCCTTTATTTCTTCACTGTATCAGTTCAAAAGATTTCTAAGGATGGCATCTCCTTTACATCTGGTCCATCTCTCCAAGGACATCTCATGATCAAACAAAACAGGAAAACCGAAAAAAAATCCTAAAAAAAGAAACAATTGTTCTATTTTAGGAATGATAAAACAATAAAAGATTCAATATAACTGATTTCTTGTAGGAACATAACTACTTTTGACAAACAAACAAATTGTGTATATTCATGCCATTATATACGATCTGAGTAGGTTTATATTTATACATTACATTATTTTTTTATGAAACCCTCATTTAGCATAGATAGCATTATAATATTATAAATTTCAATAACACTTACTCCTTGAATGGGTTTTTAAATCCTCAATAATAACAGAGAAACATCTGAATGGTATCCAAGTGCCACGTGTCAGCCACTAGCTGTGAAGAAGATATTCTATTTACCATGGTTTTCCAATTTGTTCTCAAATGATTACTTTGTTATTGTTCTGTAATCAGATCTATAGTATTTTATAATTTTATTATTGATATTAGTACAGCTGAATGTCCTTTCTTACTTCTGGTATTTAAAGAATTTTACTAACCTCTTTCGGGCATTTACCAGGTACTTGTCTCTGTTTTCTCTCTTTCTTTGGTTATAATACCGGACCTTAAATGTATTTCTCCAGAAACAAAATGAATACATATTGGTTTTCTTCATTAAAATGTCTATTATGGAACCTAATATAACAAGCAACAATGAAATATAACTGCGTACCCTTTATTAAAGAGAATTCATTGTGGGGGAAACAAAGAAAACTGAAATTTGTAGGGTAAACTCGCATATTTTCACTGTTTCCTTATCTTAGTGTAATAATATAAACAAATATAGTACCGGATACAAAATAGTAAAATAAAGTATCATCTTTCTAAATAAACATTACTAATTGTCTTACCAGCTAAAGACTAATTAAATGAGGTATACATAAGTAACATTTGCGTAAAGACCAAGTAAGTGAGGTATAGAAAGGGTGGTCACAGACGAATTTTTGGGTTTTTCTTACTTTGTGTCCTAGTGCTCATTACACTATGGCATTCTGGATTTTTGTTATCGGGTTTTGTAATCACGCGTAGTGGGAATAAACATATTCTCATATTCGTGGACCACTTTACTAGATATTGTGAGCTGGTTCCCATCCCAAACAAATCCACGAAAGTCGTTGGGAAGGCTTTCCATAATTTTATCCAAAGGTACACTACATCTGTGTACTTCTCCTGTGACAACAGAACAGAATTCCAGAATGTAAGATATTAAGCATTACCTGAGTAAATATTTTTACCTTACAGACCTCAGTGCGATGAGATAACCGAGCACTTTAAA
>NW_023647521.1:0-7196 GCF_015228065.2 Penaeus monodon
TCTTCGTTTTCCTCTTCCTCCACCTTCTCCTCCTCCTTCCCTTCTTTTCTTCTTTCCCCCTTTCCCCTCCTCCTCCCCCTCGCGTTCTCCTCCCTAATTGGATGTAAAATTTTTATAATTATATATAATAAATTAATATAATATATATATTATTTGTGTGTGGGGTGTGTGGTGTGGGGGTTGTGGTGTGTGTGTGTGTGTTTGGCATTTGTGTTTATTTTATAAATTTTTATAATTTTTTATTATATATTTTTATATAATATTTGTATATGTATTCTATCTATCATCTATCCATATATCATATTTTTTATAAATATTTTTTTATCTATAATTTGTAATAAAATATTAAAAATATATGTTATATCTTGTTATGTAATACATTATTATGTATGTATATGTAAATATTATATATATTAATATAATATATTTATAATATATATATATATGAATGTTTGGTGTTTGTGTTTGGTGTATATTTATTATTGTATATAATAGATGAAAATGATAGAAATAAAAAGATAAAATTTATAGTAGACCACACACCCAAACCACACACAATATAAATTATATATATATTTAATATTTTATATTATATATATATAATATATTATATTAAAATTATTATATATATTATATCATACACCCCTATGAATAAATAAATAAACAAAAATATATATTATATATATATAATTTTATATATATATTTATATATTTATATATATGTTATATATATATACAATAAATTTTTATGTGTGTGTGTGTGTGTGTTGTGTGTGTTTGTGTGTAATATTGTATTGTTAAAAAATACTGATATATGTGAAAATTTTATATATATATATATACAGAGAAACTTATTATATACAAAATATAATAATAAAACACACACATATATAAATTATATATATATATATATATATATATATATATATATTAATATATTGTGGTGGGGGTGTGTGTGGTGTGTGTTGTGTGTGTAAAAAAAAGGGAACCCCGGCACCTCCGTGGAAAGAACTGGGGACCCTACCACGTACTCACTCCAGACATCACAACAAAAAATAAATTAAGTATATTCGTGACCACGGCGGCTCAGACGAACCACCGTTAAAAGAAAAAGAAAAATGTGTGTGTGTGTGGTTGTGTGGTGTGTGGTGTGTGTTTGGGGTTTTGTGTGTGTTGTGTTGTGTTTTATACACACACAACACCAAACCACAACACCACACACACACACACACAAATACACACACACCAACCGCACACACACACACACCACACACAACTTATTTATAATATATTATATATTTAATATATATATATATATATAATATATTAAAAAATATATAAATTTCCAACAGTCATCACTATATATGTATATAGATAATAAAGGAAGGGAGGATAGATTTGATTATTAAAGATATGTTGATATACCAAATATTATACCAATTTTCATATTTGATATTAAGGGGACATTTATGTAATGTGTATAAAAAAACATATATATATAAATATAACATATAAATATTTCTACATACTTATGTATATAATTTATGTACTATCTATCTATCCCTCTATCTATCTTCACCCCACCATTTATCTTTTATCTATTTATCTTCTATCATCTATCTTCTATCTACTACATCTATATATATAATTAAATATTCACATCATACAGCATTACATACACATATCTATCTTCTATCTTCTTCTATCTATCTATCATCTATCTATCTTCTATCTATCTATCTAATATTATATATATTTATATATATATGTGGGGTGTGGTTGTGTGTGTTGTGTGGTGGTGTGTGTGTATTATATTGGAAAAAACAAAGATTCCGAGATTATGAGGGCAAATTGTACAATATGATTAGAACATCATACATATTATATATATTATATAATTTATATATATAAATATATATATATTAATATTAAAAATTATATATATGTGTTTTTTCGTTTATGTGTTATCTAATTATTAATTTATTATACATACGTACTTATCATTAATATTATTATTTATATTATTGGTTTTGTTAGGTTTTTGTAAAAACAAGGATACCTTTGTTACTTTTTCTTAGATTAGAAAATTAATATGTATATATATGATATATGAAAATAGAATAGTATAAATTTTTTTTATCTATATACATGTATTAGACACAGACACACACACACACAAACCCCCATATTGTTTTTAATAATATTAATTATAATATATATATATTATATTATATATGTTGTATGTATGTATGTATGTATATATATATATACATTTATTATATGTGGATAGATTGATGAATATATGAATTTTAAAATTAAAATTTTTTTATAAATACGTATATATATAAGTATTCTTATATTATATATATTTTAATTTTAATATATATATATATTAATATATATATAACATACATATAAAATATTTGTATTAATTGTTTATATATTATTATAATATATTATATTATATATATATATATATTTTATATATACATACAAAATTTAATTATGTGTATTATATAATTTATATATATATATATATTACTATATTATTTATATATATATATATTTAATTTTTTTAAATTTTATTCAAAAAAATACACACACAACATACAATACACAACAACACACCCACACACACACACACACACCACCACACCACACACCACACACACCACACCCCACCCACACACACTCCAACACCACCACACATAACAATATAATATAAAATATATATAAAATATATATATATATATATTATATTTGTTGGTGTGGGGTTGTGTGTGTGTGTGTGTGTGTGTGTGTGTGTGTCGTTTTGTGTGTGCTATATTATATTTTAATTATAATATAATATTATTATTATATATATATATTATATGTGTTGTGTGTTGTGTGTGTGTGTGTGGGGGTGTGTTGGGGTGTGTTGGGGTGCGTGGTGTGTGTGTGTGTAGGTATTATATATTTAGGTGACGTTAGATTAGGGAAAAGCAAGATTACCTTGGGTTGGTTAGTTATATTAGTTAGTTAGGTTAGGTGGTTAGGTTGGGGTTTAAATTTTTTTGGTTACGTTAACATATTTTTGGTTACACAGATGCCGCGAACACATACTTACGAACGCATAAAAACACCATAAAAATACTATAAAAAAAAATTTTGTATTTATTATAAAATTATAAAATAAAATGAAATTTATATATATAAACTAAAAAAATACACACCACTACACCCACCATGTTTTGTGTGTGCACATATATATATATAATTTTTATATATATATTATATATAAAATAAAATATTATATATATATATATATATATATATTATATATATATATATATATAGTTATATAGATAGAGATACTAGAGGTATCTATACTTTCTGGGTGGAGTTTGAGGGACCGCCTTTATTTCCCCCCCGGGGTATTTATTAGGTGACGTTAAATTTAGGGAAAAGAAAAGTTTCCTTTAGGTTGGGGTTAGGTTAATTAGGTTGGGTTTAGGTTAGGATGTTAGGTTAGGTTAATTTGGTTAGGTTATTTAACATTTTTTGGTTACACAGATAGCCGCGAAACACATACTTCGAACGCTAGAAACACACATAAAAATACTATTAAAAAATTTTGTATTTTTATACATATATAAATATATATGTAGATTTTTTTATTAAACAAAAATTACACACACACTAGCACACACACCTTTTGTGTATGTGTGTGCACTATTATTATATATATATATATAATTATAAAATATATATTATTATATATTTCAATTATATAATATATATATATATATATATATATATATATATAAATTATATTATATATATATTATTAATTTATTATATTTTATATTATAATATATAGAATAAGAGATCTAATTTATCTAAAACTTTATGGGTGGTCGCTTGTTGGCCCCCTTTTTATATATCCCCACGGTCCCTTACGATTCATTTCTCCCCTACGAATGAAGGCGACGTCCACCCCCGTTTCCACGGAGGCGTTGCACCTAGGGGCGTCGAAAAACCATCTTTTTTTCCTAGTTTTTTGAGGTCCCGTCGCATAAGCTGCACCATGAAAAAGGGGAAACTCGCCCGGAGCGACTCACCTTTGGGTTTATTTTATTTGTATAACCTTTTGTGTGTGTGTGTGCATTTTTTAAAATTTTTATATCTCTTTTGACAAACTTAGTCGAAAAAGAAAAAGACCACGCAAAATACAAAGAAAAAGGAACTTGAGAGCCTTTTTGTCTTTTATTAAAATTCATCAGGAAAATTTCACAACTTTTTATTTTATACAATTTTACGTGACTTTGTGAAGTTGGCTGATATTTTGAAAAGTTGTACCAGGGGCCCTCCCAAAAAGTTACCTTTGGGTGCGCAATGTTCCGTGCCCGTCCAGACCCACCCTTCAGCGAGGTAAAAAACCTCCCCACCCTAAAAGAGTTGGATGGGGATTTCCAAACTAAGAGGGAAAGCTGCAGGCATATTGATATCCCTGCTGAACGGCTAAAGGCTGGGGTGAACCATGGTGGGGCCTCTTACAGTCCTGACTCCTCTGGCAGTCTGGTACCATTCCCCCTGACCTCTAGAGGCGTGGTCCCCTCTCTGGAAAGGGGGAAAAGGGGGGTCGTTGGGACGTGCAACTACCGTGGGCTTAGCCCCTGCTCACATAAAAAGGCAAGTTCCGTACATTCTTCAAACGGACCCCAAACCCACCTACTAGGCATAAAAGGCCCAGCGTCGGGTTTTTATTCCTGGCAACCCCACGATAGACCGTATACTAGGCTTCGAGTAATTGTGGCCGCCGTCGGGGTTTGGTCGGGGGTTGCTTGAAACCCTAATTGACCTCAAGAAGGCTTTGACTCGATGCATTGGGAATCGCTATGGGAGATACTGAGGCTCGGAGAATTCTACCAGATTATCCTGATAAAAGCCTCCATACTGGTACCGAAAGTGTGTAAGTGTGGGGGGGGTAGTCAAACTTCTTCCCTGTTAATTCGGTAGGCAAGGTGCGTCCTTCACCAACTTTTTAAAACCTTTTATGGAGGGTAATGGCGACTACTAGCCAAAGTCTTAGGGGGCCAACCTAGAAAATTTTAAGGTCTCTGACCTTTGCTTTGCGACGATTTTCCAAATCTTTCTGACCCCCTTTTGAGTCATTTGTGGCGGCTTTGATGCATTTAGCAATGAGGCAAGCCCCAGGCCTGAGGTCTCCTGGCCCAAGACCAAAAATTCAGGACTTTGGGGTCTGTTAGGGGAACCCGTTCAGTCGATCCATGCTTGCGGCGGGGACGTTGAAGTTACAGAAAGTTTTACATACCTTGGTAGCGTAGTCCATATTCTGGGTTGTCAGACCAGGAATTTAATAGACGTTGGTCTGGCAACAGGAGCCTAACTCGATCAACAAAACATTTGGGGATGTCGGTACGTATGCAGAAGACCAAACTCGTGTCTTCAAAGGCCCTAATACGCCAGTTTTGCTCTATGGAAGGAAACCTGGACCTGTCCTGTCTTGGGTCTCCCTTGAGCCTTTGTAACAATCCCTTTGCCCGGGTCATGGGGTAAGCTGGGAGACCGCGTTTCAACTGGGGGTTACCCGTGAGACGGCATTTGGGGCCTGTTCTTGCATAATCCGGGGTCCTAACTCGCTCTTTTCCCGTGGACGCCCCGCCCACCATTGTCTCTCTGCGAGACAACCCTGGGTGGAGACCTGGGGACACCCAGGAGATCATGGCTTGGGACTCGACAGACCTGTCGCGAAAAATTAAGATTGGCCCTGTGCCGCCTGGGGACTCCGCCTCAAGGGATCCTTGTGGTTGGGAACGAAAAGGTGGGAGCGGCCCCGCGCCCCCCGGCGTTAGGCCCTCTGAGGTGTGATATAAATATAAAATTTACATTTATATATATATATATATATATTATTTATATAAACACACACAAAAATTACACATACAAAAACACCAAAAAACACACACACAGAAATATAGGGATATAAGTTACATATATATATTAATATATAATATATATAATTATATTTAAATATTTTTATAATAATATATTTAATAAATTTTTAATTATATATATATATATATTATAACTATGTATACACATATTATAACAAAACACATTAAATATATAAATATATATTTTATATAAAATATATTTAAAATATATATTATATATATATTACATAATATTTTTTCCATTTTACATATACATGTGATATATATATTATAAAAATATTTATATATATATTATAATATATATATATATATAAATATATATATACATTTTATAATATAATTTCCCTTTATACATATTCATGTGTATATATATAATTTTTTATTATATTATATATAAAAATTTATATATATTATAATATCATATATTATTTATATAATATATATATAATATTACATAATAATATATATAAATTATCATATTACACGACAGACAAACCCCCTTTAAAAATATATTGTAATATATATTTAAAATATATATATATATTATATATAAGAGAAGAGAGAGAGAGAAAAGGGGAGAGGGGAGAGAAGAGAGAGAGAGAGAGAGATACAGTATACACACCACATATATATATTATATATATATATATAATATATATATATATATTTATATTGTGTGTGTGTGTGTGTGTGTGTGTGGTGTTTTGTGTTATATATTTTATATATATATATTATATTAATATATATTATTATTTTATCGGAAAACCCATCCCCAAAACACCCCCACATAACACACACACACACCACACACCACAACCCCTACGCACACACACACCCCACATACATCACCCCAAAAAACCACAACCACACACCACACCACCAACCATAATTATAATATTTTTTTATATATTTATTATTTTATTAATTTTATATTATTGTATACAAATAAGTATGTTATACTTTTACTTATGACATTATTATTAAATTGTATTGTGTATAAATATAAATATATATATTATATATATATTATTATTATAATATATTATATATTTATAAAAATTTTTTGTGGTTTCATATGGTGTATTTTGTTTTATGTATATATTATATAATATATATATATTTATATTATTATATATTTTATATTATATTTTTTTTATAATTTTTTACGCCGGCCCCTGTCTCTCTGCACCAACAAAAGGCAGCTAGGCAACGGGGTTTTAATCCACAGGGTCCCCG
>NW_023647522.1:0-7195 GCF_015228065.2 Penaeus monodon
AAAAAAAAAGCATTTTTGAGTATATTTTCAAAATATTTCCCAATTTGCCGCTTTTTCGACTTTTGGGAATGTTTTCTTATACTTTTTTATATTATTATGGACACAATTCTGTTATTATCATCATTTATCATGATTATCATCATTATTTTCGTTATCATCATCATTATCATCATTATCATCATTATCATCATCATTATCATCATTATTGCAATTATTATCATCATTATTGCAATTGTTATCATTATTATTGCAATTATTGGAGTTATAGTATATATTTTTGCAATAATACTAATAACCAAAACAATAATAATAGTAATAACAATAATAATAACAATAATAACGATTCTATAATAATTATTTATATCATTATCTTAATTAGTATCGTTAATACTGTAATTATTACTGTTATAATAATTATTTTTGCAATTATACTACCAGTACAAATAATAATAATGATAATAATAACAATAATAATACTAATAACAAATTATAACCACTAGCATTATTATTATTATAACTATACTTATTATATTTTGGTATTATTACAGATATAATAGATTTTTTGGATATGATACTAATAATTAAGATAATAGTAATAATAATAATAATAATAATAATATAATAATAATAATAATTAAAATAATAATAATAATATTATTAATATATTCAAATGTTATCAAAATTCTCTTTATTCTCACTTTTATCATCATTATTGTTATGATTAATACAATTCTGGTAATTATTATCATTATTACCCTAATAATTGCCGAAATCACCAAAGAAATCGAAAAAACGTCATTTTGGAGTATACTTCAAAAGGCTATATTTCGCTAGATTTTGCCGTTTTTCACTTTTGGGAATG
The DNA here is from genome assembly GCF_015228065.2 of Penaeus monodon. Classification (NCBI taxonomy): domain Eukaryota; kingdom Metazoa; phylum Arthropoda; class Malacostraca; order Decapoda; family Penaeidae; genus Penaeus; species Penaeus monodon. The sequence goes on from NW_023647522.1 coordinate 863, forward strand.
TTTTTCTTATACCTTTTTTATATTATATATGGACACCATTCCTGTTATTATCATCATCATTATCATGATTATCATCATTATTATCGTTATCATCATCATTATCATCATTATCATGATTATCATCATTATTGCAATTATTATCATCATTATTGCAATTGTTATCATTATTATTGCAATTATTGGAGTTATAGTATAAATTTTGCAATAATACTAATAACCACAACAATAATAATAGTAATAACAATAATAATAATATAATAACGATTTTATAATAATTATTTATATCATTATCTTAATTAGTATCGTTATTACTGTAATTATTACTGTTATAATAATTATTTTTGCAATTATACTACCAGTTACAAATATAATAATGATAATTAATAACAAAAATAATACTAATAACAATATTATAACCACTAGCATTATTATATTATACTTATACTTATTATTATATAATTTATTATTACGATATAATAGATTTTTTGGCAATGATACTAATAATTAAGATAATAGTAATAATAATAATAATATAATAATAATAATAATAAAATAATAATAATAATATAATAATAATAATAATAATTTTAATAATATTCAAATGTTATCAAAATTCTCTTTATTCTCACTTTTATCATCATTATTGTTATGATTAATACAATTCTGGTAATTAATATCATTATTACCCTAATAATTGCCGAAATCACCAAAAATCGAAAAAAAGCATTTTGGAGTATACTCTCAAAAGGCTATATTTCGCTTGATTTGCCGCTTTTTCGATTTTGGGAATGTTTTTCTTATACCCTTTTTATATTATATATGGACACAATTCCTGTTATTATCATCATATACATGATTATCATCATTATTATCGTTATCATCATCATTATCATCATTATCATCATTATCATCATCATATCATCATTATTGCAATTTATTATCATCATTATTGCAATTGTTATCATTATTATTGCAATTATTGGAGTTATAGTATATATTTTTGCAATAATACTAATAACCACAACAATAATAATAGTAATAACAATAATAATAACAATAATAACGATTTTATAATAATTATTTATATCATTATCTTAATTAGTATCGTTATTACTGTAATTATTACTGTAATAATAATTATTTTTGCATATACTACCAGTACAAATAATAATAATGATAATAATAACATATAATACTAATAACAATATTAATAATAATAATAATAATAATAATAATAATAATAATAATAATAATAATAATAATTTTAATAATATTCAAATGTTATCAAAATTCTCTTTATTCTCACTTTTATCATCATTATTGTTATGATTAATACAATTCTGGTAATTATTATCATTATTACCCTAATAATTGCCGAAATCACCAAAGAAATTGAAAAAACGTCATTTTGGAGTATACTCTCAAAAGGCTATATTTCGCAAGATTTTGCCGCTTTTTCGACTTTTGGGAATGTTTTTCTTATATCTTTTTATATTATATATGGACACAATTCCTGTTATTATCATCATTATCCATGATTATCATCATTATTATCGTTATCATCATCATTATCATCATTATCATCATTATCATCATCATTATCATCATTATTGCAATTATTATCATCATTATTGCAATTGTTATAATTATATTGCAATTATTGGAGTTATAGTATATATTTTGCAATAATACTAATAACCACAACAATTAATAATAGTAATAACAATAATAATACAATAATAACGATTTTATAATCAATTATTATATCATTATCTTAATTAGTATCGTTATTACTGTAATTATTACTGTTATAATAATTTTTTTTGCAATTATACTACCAGTACAAATAATAATAATGATAATAATAACAATAATAATACTAATAACAATATATATACCACTAGCATGATTTTTATTATACTTATACTTATTTATTATTATTGTTATTATTACAGATATAATAGATTTTTTGGCAATGATACTAATAATTAATATAATAGTAATAATAATAATAATAATAATAATAATAATAATAATAATAATAATAATAATAATAATAATAAATAATAATAATAATAATAATAATAAATTTAATAATATTCAAATGTTATCAAAATTCTCTTTATTCTCACTTTTATCATAATTATTGTTATGAATAATACAATTCTGGTAATTATTATCATTATTACCCTAATAATTGCCGAAATCACCAAAGAAATCGAAAAAACGTCATTTTGGAGTATACTCTCAAAAGGCTATATTTCGCTAGATTTGCCTCTTTTTCGACTTTTGGGAATGTTTTTCTTTTACCTTTTTTATATTATATATGGACACAATTCCTGTTATTATCATCATCATTATCATGATTATCATCATTATTATCGTTATCATCATCATTATCATCATTTTCATCATCATTATCATCATTATGTCAATTATTATCATCATTAATTGCAATTGTATAATTATTATTGCAATTATTGGAGTTATAGTAATATATTTATTGCAATAATACTATAACCTAAACAATAATAATAGTATAATATAATTAAATAATATAGATTTTTTAAAATATATTTATAATCATTATTAATTAGTATATTAATACTTAATTATACTTAATAATAATTATTATTAATTATATACAGTAAAATAATAATAATAATAATAATAAAATAAAATTATAATATTCAAATTAACCAAGCTCTTTATTTTCATTTTATCACTTATTATTTATGTTAATATAATTGGTAAATTATTTTTTAATTACCCTAATAATTGCGAAAATCAAAAAATAATAAAATAATTCATTTGAGTAATAATCTCAAAAGCTATAATTCATGATATTGCCTATATTCGAATTTTAATGAATTTATACCATTTTATAAAATTTTTATTATTTATCACATTTGTTATATCATATCATATCTGAATTATTATCATTATTTCGTTCACATCATTCCAAACACAAATAATCAAAATATCGTCATTTGGATTTCTATAATCATTATTGCAATGTTATACTTATTGCATTTGGGAAGTTTGTATATATTTTTAATAATTAATAACCAAACAATCATTATTAATAACAATTATAATTACATCATATATTTTATAATATTATATCATTATCATCAATTATGATTTATTATCATTATTATTGCATTATTATATATTTTTGCAATTTATCTACCTATTACAAATTAATGAGATAATAGATAATATTTAATAATACTAATAACCAATTAAACACATATATAGATAATATTAATAATAATATATTTTATATAATTATTATATCATTAATTAGATTTTTGGTGAATGATAGTAATTAATTACGTTATAATATTATATATAATAATACATAAAATAATAATAATATAATAATAAAATAATAATAATAATAACAATAATATAAATAATTTTTAATAATATTCAATGTTTATCAAAGTTCTCTTTATTTCTCACTTTTTATCATCATTATTGTTATGCTTATACATTCTGGTAATTATTATCATTATTAACCCTAATAATTGCGCGAAAGCAACCAAAGAAATCGAAACGTCGATTTTGGGAGTATACTTCAAAAGGGCTATAATTTCGCTAGATTTTGCCGCTTTTTCGACTTTTGGGAATGTTTTTCTTATACCTTTTTTATATTATGATATGGCCACAATTTCCTGTTGTTATCATCATCATTATCTGATTATCATCATTATTATCGTTATCATCATCATTATCATCATTATCTCATTATTGCAATTATTTATCATCATTATTGCAATTTATTATATCATTATTGCAATTGGTATCATTATATTGTCAATTATATGGAGTTATAGAATATATTTTTGCAATAATACTAATAACCACAACAATAATATTAGTAATAACAATTAATAATAACAAATAATACATTTTATAATAATTAATTATATCATTATCTTAATAGTATCGTTATTACCAGTAATTATTACCTGTTATAATAATTATTTTTGCAATTATACTACCATTACAAATAATAATAATGATAATGAAATAATAACAATAATAATACTCAATAACAATAAAAAAACCACTAGCAATAGTATTATTATACTTATACTTATTATTATGATTGTTTATTAATTACAGATATAATTAGATTTTTTGGGCATGATACTGATGATCAGGTATAGTATAATAATCTGTAATGATAATAATAATAATAATAATAATAATAATAATGATAATACTCAATAACATAAGAATAATGATAATAATACTTTTAATAATTCAAATGTTATCAAAATTCTCTTTATTCTTCACTTTATCATCATTATTGTATATGATTAATAGCAATTCTGTAAGTATATCATTATTACCGTAATATTGCCGAAATCACCAAAGAAATCGTAAAAAACGTCATTTTGGAGTATACTCTCAAAACGCTATATGTTCGCTAGATTTTGCCGCTTTTTGACTTTTGGGAATGTTTTTTTTCTTATACCTTTTTTATATTATAGTATGGACCAATTCCTGTTATTATCATCATCATTATCATGATTATCATCATTATTATCGTTATCATCATCATTATCATCATTATCATCATTATCATCATCATTATCTCATTATGCAATTATTATCATCATTATTGCAATTGTTATCATTATTATTGCAATTTATGGAGTTAATAGTATATATTTTTGCATAATACTAATACCACAACAATACTAATAGAATAACAATAATAATACCCAATAGTTAACTGATTTTATATAATTCTTTTATTCATTATCTTAATTATAATCCCGTTATTACGTAATTATTACTGTTATAATACTTATTTTTGCAATTTACTACCATACAATAGTAATAATGATAATAATAACAATAATAAAACTAATAACAATATTATAACCACTAGCATTATTATTGTTATTATTATATTATTATTATTATTATTATTACAATATAGATTTTTTGGCAATATACTAATAATTAATATATATTTATTAAATAATAATAATAATGAATATAATAATAATATAAATAATAACAATAATAATAATAATAAATAATAATAATATTAATATTTTTAAAATTCTCTTAATTCTCACTTTATCATCATTATTTTATATTATAAATTATGTAATTATTATCATTATTACCCTATATTGCCGATATCACCAAATATCGTAAAAAAGTCATTTTGGAGTATACTCTAAAGCTTATTCGCTAGATTTTGCCGCTTTTTCGACTTTAGGAATGTTTTTCTATACCTTTTTTATATTATATGAACAATTCTGTTATTATCATCTTTATGATTTCATTTTTTCGTTATCACCATATTTATATATTATCACAATCTTATTATCACATTATTATTTATTTTAATTTTATCATTATTTCAATTTTATCATTATATCAATTTTCGATTATATTATTCAATTTAATAATATAATACCAAATATAAATATAATAAATAATAATTATATAATTTTTTAATAATACTTATACAAAAATTATAATTATAAATTAATTAATATACTGTTATAATAATTATTTTCATTATACTATATTAATTAATAATGTATAATATACATAATAATTATATTACAATTATATCACTAATTAATATTATATTATACTATTATATATTTTATATTAAGTTATAATATTGCAATATATAATTATAATTAATATTATAATTAATATAATAATATAATAATATTTTAAATAATAATAATAATTAAGATTATATTAATAATAATAATATTAATAATATTCAATTTATAATCATTATTATATTTTAAATATTATTATATATTAATAATTCTATAATATTATAAAAATTAACTAATTTCTGATTATACAATATGTAAAATCATTCTTTTATTAAGGTATATTTTCCTAATTTTGCCTTTATCGATATTGGAATTTTTTTATCCTCTCTAAGCTATATTTCGAACATTTCCGTTATTATCACTTTGATGTTATCTTATATTTTTATATATATATATCATTTCATATTATTATCATCATTATCATTTTCAATTATATATCTTATCAATATTATCATTTCAATTATTGATATATTAATTTTGCATAATAATACCACATTATTGAATAGTATACAATATAATCAATAATTAGATTATAATATATTTTTCAATATACTATCAACATAATAATGTATATATAATAATTACATAATAATATTATTTATGCAATTATTATCATACTTAATATATTATTATGTAATAATAATATACTAATAAATATTATAATACTACCATATATATATATTATACTAATATATTTATATACAAATAGTTTTATAATATAATT
>NW_023647523.1:0-5000 GCF_015228065.2 Penaeus monodon
ACAAACCCCGGCTAAAGGTATGCGAGTTCACCACGGTACAGGAGCGCCTGCTGGCAATCCCACCGCACGGTAAGCACCGAGTGTCAGACAACAAATGAGACAGCCATAAAAAGCTGACACAGGCTGGGCCATAAGTGAAAGGCCCGGGCGAAGCCAGAACTTCGCAAATCTCAAGCAAGCAAGCAAGCCCACAACAAATTCTCCCCACATCTTCAAATAGAAGATGTGCAACCATCCATCTTCTATAGTGTGGTGATATCTGAGAGCGCACATAGCCAGTGATAGTGCTTGTGTTGATGTTTAATTAAAGATCGTGCATACGCATTTAACCGATTGTGCTGATGGTAGTGTCGTACCTAGTAACTCAATTAGCTGTACTAGTGCTGCATATTGTTGTTGCGTGATTAACGATGAAGTATTCGATGTAATTACATGGAAAGTACGTTGGCCATTGATCGTGCCCGTGCTGTGTATCTGCGATTTGAGATTGTGCTTGCCGTTGTGACTTATTTACATGCGTTTATGTGATAACTGTATTTACTTATTGTGCTTCCCGTGCTTAATGTGAAGTGCACACCGTGCGTGTTGTAACTGGACTTTCTTATTTTTGTCTACCGTGATTACTGCAGTGATTTGCGTACGTGCATAGTGGAGAATAACCGTGCCTATATTAACATTGATTATTACAGCCATGTACGTGCGTAACATTACAAGGTGATGCTTACATGATAGAGATAATGTAGATGAGACGCATTAAAAGTGTCTTTGCAGTTTAGCACGTTACACGTCAAGATGGTGTTGGGAAGAGATGATAAGCGGAAGCTGTTGCAGGAAAAAAAGCTGGAGCAGCAGAAGCCACTGGCTTGGAGCGAGCATTTATGTACCACGAGAAGACACTTTTCGATGAGCTGGTGAGGAGGCTTGATCACGTTACACTGAAGTTACGAGGAAACAAGGTGAAGAACCAGGAAACTCTAAACTCGTCTGAGGATGCTTGAGGAACGTGATCACCCGGTGGTTTCCGCCACCTTCTGTGGGAGGAGCTCTTACTACGGAAGGAACCAGGAGATGGGACCGATGCTTGTTAAAACTTTGGCGTGGAGGTAACTCTGCAACATGGTGTCCTTGCAGCATTAGTGAAAGGTCTTCTGGACTTGATGGTTATAGGCCACAGGACACAGATGCCACGCGTACCAGCTGCACCTGTCTGAGCAGGAGCCGACCTTCCGGACGCGTCAATACAATAGCCCTAATCACGTTTACCAGGTTACCTGACAACACGGAGCCAGGCACAACGATGTTGCTTCAGCAGTACGTCTTCCCAACTTCTGTCGTAATAGACGTGGGAGAGTAAGGTATAATCTCTTTCACAGAAAGACACGTTTATTGCAGCCATCCTGCAGACCCTAAGCAATATATAAAGGATGTGTGAGCTCCCGAGTGAGACTGACGTAGGCCGAACAACGAGCTCTGCCCGACCTGCCAAAAGCTACCAGAGGGTCGCTGAACTACCACTTCAGTAGTTACCTGCCCGAGATCCCTCCTTTCTTACTTTCATTTTTCATAATGCTGTAATCCTGTATGCTTTTATCTTCTAGCAGGGGCGGCCGTGTTTATTTTTTGGAATGTTCTTTTAGTTGAAAAGTTCCGTTTAAGTTATGTGTGTATTTAAGTATAGCTTTAAGGTATGGTTTTTTAGTTTAAAGTTTACTTTTGGTCATTTAGTTTTTACGTTCATTTCATTTAGCTTAAAGCCTTTTCGAGTTTTGGTTTTAAGCTTTAGGTTTGTTAGTTTGCCAATTTAATTTTAAGCTTCTTATTTTTCGTTCTTATTTTTTATTATTTTTTATTATTATTTGTTATTATTATTTTTTTTAGAGGTCGTGGTCACTCGTCTATATATTCCTGAGATATGCAGTCATGTACTTGCCTGCTGTCTCTGTAAAGGATGGATATACTAATGCTCTCTCTTTCAGATACGATTTTGTGCTCTGAACTTCTAGTCGGTTGACAGTTCCTCGAGTTTCCCTCGACCTGAGCGCCCCAACACAGTCAGTACCTTCCCTGACGTCAAGGTGTGCACACGCCCGACGACCGGAAGTTTGGCAAGGAGGCCTTCTCCTGGCCCGCCACCTGTTGGGGTCTCTCGCTCAGCTGTGCTGGCCGCTCGGTGGGCAAAGGGAGTTGTAGTGGACGCGATGTATCCCTGCTAAAGTCGCGAGAGCCCAGACTCGGACAGTTCGTAAAATGTCCCGTCCAACCTGAAGAATAAGTTGTCAACGCTGAAAAGGTTGAAGCCCTTGGTGTTCACAGTAATAAATACCCTTCACTCCTGATGAACCATACGCCTCCAAACTGAGCACGGGCGAGGAAGAGGGTGGGCAAACTCGATGTCCTTGCTCAGGCCATCAAATCTGTAATAGAGTAGGCTAGAAGAGAGGAAGGAATTGAAAGCAAAAAACACCGTTCATCCCCTCCTCTGCCGCTGACCGGGGAGTGGGGAGAAACCGCTTACCCCAGCCGCGTAAAAGGACTTAGGGAGAAAATGAACTCCAATTTCTGTAACTGAAAAACATCGGAATACAATAAAAGAGAAAAGAAACAACCGTGAAAGAGCGTACAGGGAAGAAAAAATTAATGGCATTCCTTATGTAAGGAAACCAGCAGAGAAGGAAGACATTAACTTTACTCTTTCCCTGTAAAACAAAAACTGTCTGGCCGTTCCAGGTGATGCAGGAATGCAGCTGTAAGGGCAGAGTTGTCAAATAGCATTACTTTATCGCAGCATTATTTTCGGTGTTATCATGTTACCGCGAAATGCCATGGGGTGTTTCTGGAAGGCCGAGGAAATACGTAGAAGAAACTAGTTTTAATAGGGTAGTTAGTGCTTTAGATGGGGCATACATACCTATACCTGGACCATCAATCTACAAAGAATACTATATAAACCGTAAAGAATTACCAAATATGCAGCCATATTCTTTCAACCATGAACATACATTATTCATATACATACATTGTATGTATATGAATAAGTGTACTATTCTTTTCAGCCGCTGTTGCGCAAAATCTCTCTTGACTCTGATTCTTCTGCTTACCTTTTTCTCTTTGCTGCTGATAAAGGTGATACAGAACTCATTGTAGATGTAAGTGTTCGAGAAAACTTTCTAGAAAGGATTTAGGCCTTTCCCTGACCCTGAATTTGATGGTTGATTGTATATTGATAACAGTAGTAGTAACAATGATGATAATGATAATAAAAATGATAATGGTTGCAATAATGATAATCAGAAATGTATCAATATATTTAGAATTAATCCCATACAACTCAGTTGCACTCCATGATGTTACTTGAGTCAGTCGCATATATTCTGTGAACCAATCTGTCTCATTTTTTAAAAGTCTTCTAGGTTGGAAGGACATAGGCAAAAAGAATAATGACTAATATTTGATCAACCAGATTTTAATGATATAAACAAGAACATGAACAGAAAATTCTCATAAAAGGAGGTAAGAGTTGGATAAAGAGAGCTGCCATATGCTACGTGATATTCCCCTCTTGTTTGGAAAGTGGCATATCCATAAAGTTTTCAAGGATAAAATGGAATACGCGCAGTATTGATATCCAGTCTGCAATCTTCAACTGTATTGGATTTTACAATAAAAATACACAATTAAAAATTATATATAATTACTGTTTTTAAATTCCCCATCTTTTTACCAAAGGTGTCTGGATTAAAGGAATAGCCTTTTGTCTTCAGTTTTAATGTTATTTGTTGCCAAATCACTTTTTTCCTTGGTACTATCAGATACTTGGAGTTTATTCACTTTGAACGCTTCAATTAGCAGATATGCCCAAGATATAAAGAAAAAAAGTAAATTAAATGGTTTCAAGAGTTCATTACAGAAGCAAAGCCGAGGAAAAAAAAAAGAATAAAATAAAATAATTTGCGTTTTATATACAGATACTAAAAACACTTTATTTACATATTCCTGCGAAGTACATTGCTGGGTTGACTCAGTAGTAGATGTCTTTATTTTTTTCCAAAACCAATTAAAAGAAAGACATGAAAGCACGGTTACGATTTTCTTTGAAGGCAGTAGACGTAGAAAACTTTGGATTTAGAAATAGATAGGAGAAACTCGTATATGATTATTTATTATTTTTTTATTTATTTTTAAATTATGATTTCTGTTATAAATTATTATAATTAATATGTCAATTAACCCTTATGATACCAGAACTGCTATTATGACAACTACCATACTATTTTACTAACAAGTAATAAATTAAAAGGTAATAATAATGATGACAGTCGATAATATCGAAAAAAACGATAAATAATACTGCACGCCAGTGGGTCTTTGTCTCTGTGCGAAACATGTGTTAAAGGAAAAGGATGACCTGGCATGTGTTAACATGAAGGGACCTGGGCAAACATGAGCAGCTGGCTGTGAGCGAAGGAGCGGAGGAACAAGCCAAGGGAGACGGAGTTGGGTGCTGCTCCTGTGAAGACCCGTGTGTGCCTTCGTGACCTGATAAACTTTGGTTGCCCTGTTATAAGCTGTATCGTGCAGTGTGACATGCTGGTTTCCCCCTGTATGTGCCTATAGAAAAGTGTACGGGTAAATAACTGGTTAAATAAAGGAAAGACTGTCATTTGTGTTATTTCGTGCCCTGCCTCGCCACTTGGCGTTTCCCTCGTGGTGTTCTGGGACGCTGTGGTGCCGGTGCCCCTTGGAGCTGTTCAGTGTTCACGACTGTATAAACACCGCCGTCGCCTAGCCTGCCTTGTGTTGATGGCAGAGAGACGAGGCGGTCGCGTAACAATACCAACAAGAACAAGAACAACAACAACTCTATTATAATACGAGATTTCATAAATAGCGAATGCTAATGACGGCAGAGGTAAATTCCCGTGGAACCAAGGGTGAAAGAAATGTATTTAGGAATTTAAAAACCTCTAGGCTTTACTACTCCTGTAATAAGGAAATCAGAA
>NW_023647525.1:0-7193 GCF_015228065.2 Penaeus monodon
AAACTACCTGACTTGTTTTGACCCTAATCCTTAGTGTTCTAACTTCCATAGTCTTCTATGAGATACTTATAATGTTTTTTTAATATCAGTATACAGAAACTACCACGGTATCTTTTTTGTAATATTTCTGAAACTCTGTCAATAAAATAGAGGAGATTTGCTACACATGATCTTCCTTCCCTATAACCAGATTGCTTATTTGATATCATACTGTGTTTTTCAGTACTTTAACCACTGTTTCTTAATTATCCTTTCTAGCAGGTTAACGAAACTGGTCTATAATTTAGGTTCTGTTTGTCGCCGCTCTTATATAAAGCTGTAACGTTGGCGAGTTCCCAAGCTTTTGGTAGTTTTCCTAGTCACAATAGATTTTGAAATATAAATCTCATCTGGGCCCTCTACTTAGTCTTTTCTAACCCTTTTATTAGGTCTTTTATTTCATTCTTATTGAGTGGATGTTTTCGACGTTCTGCTTTACGTTTTTACGGTTTCTTTCTCGTTCAAAATATGGGTCGTGAATGAACACTGGTTGAAATTGCTTATTAAGGGTTTTACACATTTCCTCTTCCTTTGTATTAGTGATAATTTGATTCTGCCTTTGGTCTCATATTTATGTAGTTAAAGAAGAGCTTTAGTTGATTTGTACATTTATTGATTTATCATATCCTTTTCAAAGTCTAATTTCACCTCCCCCATGGTTTGAGTATACTCATTTCTCCTTACTTTGTATCTTTCTTACGCTGCCTGAGTTCTATGTCTTCTGAACCTTTACCAAAGAGTTGCTTGTTTTCTCTCGTGTTCTTCATTTTATCACTGAACCACTTCTGGTCATTTCTTGCTTTTTTTGAATACTGTATATCAATGTTCATTTCGTCCAAGATTGTTGTCCATTTTATACTATCAAAGAGATCACAAAGGCTTCTATAATTACCCCTCTTGTAGCTATGTTTCCCCTTCCTTTCCTTACTTATGATGAGTTTCTCCTGTAGCAGAAAGTGTTTTCGTTTAATTGCTAAATGATCCCTACTAGAGGACAGTACTCTAAAGCCTTTATATCATCTTTATAATTCGTGAATATTAGGTCAAGCAGAGATGGACTTTCCCAGGTATGAATTGTTGTTATTATTATGTAAGCCATATAAAGAGCTACAATGAAAAAAAATTCAAGAATCATACCATCAAAGGTGTTAATGCAGGTCAAAACACAGCTAAGAAAGAAAGAGAAGATAGAAAATTATCAGCTATTCACATGGTAAATATATATTATTTGACCTTTTAAACTTATCGAAGAAGTTACAGTCTCCGAAGGTAATCTATGCTAAACCTAAAGTAGCAGTGAAAAAACATCTGAGACGTAGAACGATCGACTTAAATCAAATGTCACTAAACTGAGGGTTATGGAGCTTCTGGACCTCTTGCAAGTTGATAGAATCAGGTCAAAACTTTTAGAGGGGATGTGAATTATCGGTTACAATCTTGTATAAGACTGAAAGAGTCCCAATATCCCTACGATGCCCAATGTCAAACAGGAGAACTTTAATGGAAATTTAAAAGGAACGATTAAGCAATCTTAAGTGACTGCAGCAGATAACCACACAGATAACTACTCAAAATGAAGCTGAATGATAGAAAAAAAGGATCTACGAGTAATGTTTATCAATTTCATAAATCTTGCAAATTGCGAATGCCAACTTAGATGAAACTGCCCAGCTATATTTCTAATTTGCAATTCAAATGTAAGCTCTGAATCAAGAGTTACAACCTAAGAGCTTCAGATTATCCAGTGAAGTGATTAAACTCCATTAATCAGCAGACTTCGATGCTGAGGCAACTGTGTTCTAGACCGACACTCAACCATTTCATTGGACTGTAGGATGTAATTTCATGCCCCAGCGAGAGCACCACGATTGATTATTATCGCATCTACAGTGAGAATGTCAGCTACTGTTTGCCTGTTACCGGAGGAGGAATATCAGCAAACAGAGAAGTATCAGCATATGCCAGCAATTATTAGTAATGTGGACCAGATATCGCTTGTATATAAAATAAAGAGCAAAGGACCACGAACACTACCAGTTAGAATAATTTGAAACTTTAACATCAACACCAACAGACTGCAACTTAAAAATCAAATCCATGTGATTAACATCGTCAAAAGCTGCCCCAAAATACAGAGGACAAGCCTTGGCTCATGACCCTTATCCAAAACCGACTGTATTTCATGCACCAACCTAAACAAAGCATCGATGCAGCTGAGTACCTTTCTAAACCAAACTGAATCTCTGCAAGAAACGGTCTCAGATATACAGAAAGACGTTTGGCCAGCAAACGGTCAAAAACCTGTAATTGAAATGGGACTATAGTCAGTAGGTGAAGACTGCAGTGGGCCCGTGGGAATAGGGTAACATTACAAAAGCGTCAGCACTCTGAAAATGACCCTTGACGAACTAAAGGCGTAAGATTACAGTTAATTAATGAGTTAATTGACTATACTTTTTTAATCAAAGGAAACAAGCTAATAGAGTCTACTCCAACATATTCTTCTGATTCTAATAACAGATACTTGATTCAGAGGATCTGAAAGCAAATGAATTAAAGGAAGGAATGTGTGGCATGAAAGTGGAAGTTAAATTTTTTGGAATACCTTCGCATAACCGATCACGGCGATATTGGTATCGATGGAGTCCCTCTCTCTATACTATAGATCGAAATTATGCCACAGGACTCCCCTCCTCCCTTTCTCTCGATGCCCACAATCTAGTAAGAGGGGACGAATGGTACCTGGGAAATTACGTGGTAAATTGCAGATGATACACAGATAATTGGTCAACATATAATCAAAGTAGGATATGTGTTCCCTACAACCCCTCATGAGGGGCTGCTGCCCCCCAACCCCCGCTCTGGACAAAAAAGATCCACCACGTATGTACGTATGATAGAGCGTTGGCTCCCACATGCAAGGTCTATATAAGTACTTGTATAGACTGCCCGCATGTCGGTCGTACCTCTACCCTCCGTGGAGGATTCTTTGTTCTCCATTGCGGGGATGGCAGGAGGGGAATTGCAGGGGGCACAGCCTCTGCATTAGACACTATAGTGACTGATTCTGTGTCTATATTTCATATCTTACCTCGCATTTCCCTGGTACCTTTCATGCACTCCCCTGCTATCGTGGCCAAGATTACCGCTAATGGGGGGGGGGGGGGGGCATAATTTCGATATATTTGGATAGTAGAGAGTGAGAGGAATCCATCGATACCAAATCGTTGCGAACGGTTATGCAAAGGTATTCCGAATAATTAACCGCATTCTTCTGATAAGGTAGCTTTCTCAGTCATTAAAGGAGGACTGGAGGACGTGGTGACATCGTTCAGTAATCCATGCTTTATCGTGTGAACGAGATTTAAGAATTTTGCTGGGTACACATCTCGTTATGTCCAACAATATCAAATTCAGAGCATTAACAGGACAAGGAGCACTATAACCACGATGGACTCTACATTAATTATCCCTGTCAAATCAGTTAAAAAAAGATCCAAAAGATTACCACTCCTGTGGGTTGCGCCACGGACTAACTGCTCATACCCAGCTACATCTGAGAAATCTAAGGCAGAGATGCCATGTTGGTCACTTGGGGACACAGAATCCAGCCAGGCTTTGTGGTGAGCAATAAAATAATTTATGAAAATAAAGTACGATTTCCTTTCAGTCTTATGAACATTAATGTGTGCTCAGTAACAATCATAAACGCTGTCATTGGATTTGGAACTTCTATAAGACTAAAAATGTAGAAATTAGTAAAACGACTGCACACTCTCACAACCATGTATTCATGACTTCATTTATACAAACTTGGGCTCGAGGCAAAGAGTTCCTACGTAGCAACACAGGTTTATTAAAATTAAGTAAAAGCAACTTTGAGGTGTGCCTTATGTATTAAACCAGAATTTCAGCACAACAAATAATGTCAAATCTGGTTGAGAACACTGCAAGTTCATTCAAATACCCGTGAAGTCCACAAATATTACTAAAAAGTAAGTTGGAATACTGCTGACGGTTAGGGCCAGGATTAAATTCACATCACCCGACAACAAAACAGTAATTCCATATAAAACTACGAGAATATAAATTTGACAAAGAGCTCAGTTATCAAAACCTAGAGAGTCTTAGCACCCCCTGACCACTGAAAGCCTGCGGGGGACTGGAGGCCATGGCTAAATCGACATTCAGGATTATAATAACAAATGAAGAAAGGTAGAAAAGAAAATATGAGAAAGAGGGGAAAAACAAGAAATGCAGGGTTGTCCCTTCCTACAATAGGGAGGTGGCCTGAATTCGGGAATGTTGGCCACACAACTGTGTCTTCCATTCAGAGGTCCATTTCAGGGATGCGTCGTAGTGAAACTACTCATCCACCTTTGTTATAGCAGCGGGGATGCCAAGATCCCTTATGACATGAACACATACATTTATAGGAGACGACATTAACAGTGGTGTTCAGTAGATAAAATTTATGGGTCTTTTCCTCCACACCCTGGGTTCTCAGGGGCCCAACCACTTTGCTCATACCACTCACAGACCGCTGCAAGCAAGGTTTGCTAAGATAGACCGCACAGCACGGAAAAGGCAATGTGCATTTATGACTTCTAGTATATGTGGGGTGTGTTATATAGCGCATTTTCATTTTGAAAGGGCAATTACTATACAGCAAGTGGTGATTTGAGTATGTAAAACCGAACTTGATGTGTAATATAACTAGT
This sequence comes from Penaeus monodon, assembly GCF_015228065.2. Taxonomy (NCBI): domain Eukaryota; kingdom Metazoa; phylum Arthropoda; class Malacostraca; order Decapoda; family Penaeidae; genus Penaeus; species Penaeus monodon. The sequence continues at coordinate 4,761 of NW_023647525.1, forward strand.
CAAAATAATAAGTTCTTGATGAAATCCGGCCTTTTGAAATCTGAATTTAAAGTGAAAAATCATTTACTTTTTCACACACACACACCCCACTTGGTGGGAGCAGAGATCGGGACATAGATCAAGACGTGAACGACCGTGAACGGATCAGCAGGGAATTCGACAAGACAACGAGGACAGAGGAAGGGGGCAGAACGAAATAGATTGCCAGTCTTTTATACTCTTTACTAATATCTAAGTTAAGTTCTGCATACTCATATTGTGTACCTGTGTGGCAACAACCTAATAAAGGGGAATATTTCTTCTTCATGTGTGGATTTTCATACGATCCTTCGAGGTAATGCTTACCTTTCTTTTCCAAACATCTAAAAATAATAAACAGTCTCAGTATAAGTGATCAAATAGATTTTTCCATAAGACCTTATATTTTTTCCCTTCGCTACCATTCCCACCAATGAAAAAGGACATACAAACAAGTCTTAATTACGTCGACGAGCGCCTTCGGCTCGTTGCGCGCGGCGGCGCGCAAAACACCACCACACACACCCCACATATATATATATATATATATATATGTAAGACCTAGTTCACATATGGCCTTTTTTCAACCTCACACCAAAAATATATATTTGGTGTGAGGTGAAATAGGCCTATGTGAACTAGGTGAGCGATTTTAATTTCCTAGTTTTACATATGGCCTATTTCACCTCACAACCAAATATAATATTTTAAATTCAATAACACTAGCCTCTACATACCACACCTTTGTAGACATGACAACGGACGCGACATCCGCAGGCCTTCCGCCTCGCGACGCCGTCCCGTGTAACGATCACATCCTCTCCTCCATACTTCCGAGTACATCGCAAACCCTTGTGAGTTTCCTAGTTCAATCTGTATAAAAGGGGGTCGCCTGCGAGCGACAGACAGACAGCCTACAGCACGCTGACCGGACTGAACCTCTGTCCGTCATTGTACCATCCTCTCATTACAATATATATCTACAAACAAGCAAGGTCTGTTTCACCTTTAATGCTGCCCAAGATTTCCGCAAAGTGCTAGACGCGACGGGTCTGCACTCAAACCGCTCATCGGCCATCGTTACAAAAATATATATATATATTATATATATATATATATATATATATTTTATGTAATGTATTTTATATTGTATATATATATATATATATATATATATATTTTATTACACACACATATATATACATATTGATACATATATATATTTTATATATATGTGTGTTTTGTATGTGTGTAACAGACTCAAAAACCTTAATTTTAATGGCTAGCAGGGGTAGCCCATAGTAGTTATAACGACCTTGACTCTTTATTATGAAAAGTAACAACATAGTAAGGGAACATACGAGACAATGTCTTGGGGTTTAGGCAGTGAGAAACGGGTCCGGCCACAAGCTCTGAGGGTGAAGGCGGGACTGACCTTATCACGTCGAGCACGGGACACAAAACAGAGAGGTCAGACGAGGTCATCTACGTCATCTACGCCCTCGCTGATTCGATGGTTCCCCTTTAAATTTGACCAAGAGCCACGTGGTCTATTGTCTAATGGGTTACACAAAATTGTGCCTATGCACACTTTGCCTTTGCATTGTCCTTGGTCCATCTTCATGGCTGCTCGTCCCTGTCGTCCTCTTCTTCTGGCCCTTGGTGTAATCTATCCATCTTCGACGTCCCCCACGTCCTCGATGGTCTCGCACAGGTCCTTCTTGACTCCAGATTCGTCTAACTTCCTTTGTAGTCCTCGTTCCAGGCATAACTCGGCGGTCATCGTCCACACGTCCTCACAATTTCGTCCAGGTCCTTCTCGGCTGGATGCTCGTCCCACACGTCCCTCGTAATCTTCATCCAGAAACTACAGGCGTCCGAGCAGGGGGCGTCCTCTTTGGCATATCAGGGCAACTGATACCTGCACTGACGAACTCCTGGAATTTGACTGGATCTGTGGACGTCCAGGCAGGCGACGCCCTTCACGCATCCTGGGGCGATAGTAAACCTGCGTTGGTGAGTTCCTGGGCCTTTACTGGATCTATGGGCATCCCGGCAGGCGGTGCCCTTCCACTACTCATGGGGCGGCTTAATACTTGCTCTGACGATCATCCTGGTCGGCAGGCTTCTGGCTATCTTCCAGTGCGTCCTTCCTACAGCCTCCTAAGGTGACCATTTCTGCAGCAGGTCCTCCTTTGGGGGCCGTGTCGGATATCGGTAAACCAGATTATATGTATAAAAAGCCAATATAGTAAGGAAGAAAAAAAAAGGCAACAGAGAAAAAGGGTTTAAGTCCACAGCCAGTTTTTTGTGAAATTTGCAGTTTTTTAAAATTTGGTTTTTTTTTTTTTTTTTTTTATTTTCGTTTTTTTTTCATCTGTGTTTTTCTTTCACAAAAAAAAAAAAAATAAAAAA